>NW_012112142.1:3243675-3252547 GCF_000951035.1 Colobus angolensis palliatus | reverse complement strand
AGAGAGAGAGAGAAAGAAAGAAAGAAAGAAAGAATAAAATACATCATTTTTCACAGAAATGGAAAAAATCCTAAAACCTATGTAGAAACAAAAAAACATCCTAAATATCCAAGCTGGAGACATCACACTACCTGACTTCAACATACATTACCAACATACTATAGTAACCAAAAGAGCATGGTATGTGTATAAAAGCAGACACACAGACCAATGGAACAGAATAGAAAACCTGAAAATAAATCCATGTATTTCCAGCTAACTGATTTTTGTACAAAGATGCCAAGAACATCCATTGGGGAAAGAATATCCTCCTCAATAAATGATGCTATGAAAACTGGATATCCATATGCAGAAGAATGAATCTGGACCCTCTATTTCTCACCATATACAAAAATCAACACAAGCTAGATTAAAGAGTTAAACATAAGACCTGAAACTATAAAACTACTAGAAAAAAACATAGGGAAAACACCTCAAAACATTGGTGTAGGCAATGATTTTATGGCTAAGACCTCAAAAAAACAGGCAACAAAATAAAAAATAGACAAATGGGACTATATTAAACTAAAAAGCTTCTGCACAGCAAAGGAAGCAATCAACAAAGAGACATCTAGTTGAATGGAAGAAAATATTTGCTATTTGTCTGACAAAATAATATTCAGACTACACAAGAAGCTCAAACAACTCAATAGGAATAAAACAAGTAATCTCATTAAAAAGTTGGCAAAGGACATGAATAGACATTTCTCAAAAGAACACACATAGGCCAGGTGCGGTGGCTCATGCCTGTAATTCCAGCACTTTGGGAGGCCAAGACTGGCAGATCACCTGAGGTCGGGAGTTCGAGACCAGCCTGGCCAACATGGAGAAACACCGTCTCTACTGAAAATACAAAAATTAGCTGGGTATGGTGGCACAGGTCTGTAATCCCAGCTACTTGGGAGGCTAAGGCAGGAGAATCACTTGAACCCAGGAGGAAGAGGTTGCAGTGCGCCAAGATCGCGCCACTGCACTCCAGCCTGGGCGACAGCGTGAGACTCCATCTCAAAAAACAAAAAACAAAAACAAAAACAAAAAACACACACGTACAAAGGAGCAGAAGATATATAAGAAAATGCTCAAAAGTATTAATCATCAGGGAAACCTAAATCAAAACCACAACGGGATATCAGATATCATCTTACCCTAGTTAGAATGACTACTGTATAAAAAGACACAAAATGACAGATGCTGGTGAGGGTGTGGAGAAAATGGAACTTTTATACACTGTTGGTGGGAATATAAATGAGTACAGCCACTATGGAAAACAGTATGGAGATTGCTCAAAAAATTAAAAATAGAACTATCATACAATCCAGAAGTCCCACTACTGGATATTTATGCAAAGGAAAGGAAGTAGATCAAAGAAATACACACATCCACATGTTTATTGCAGCACTATTCACAGTAACTAAGACATAGTATCAACCTAAGTGTCCATCAATGGATGAATGGATAAATAAAATGTAGTATATTTACACAATGGAATACTATTCACCTTAGAAAAGAATAAAAGCCTGTCCTTTGCAGCAACATAGGTGTAACTGAAGGTTATTATGTTAAGTAAAATAAGTCAGGCACGGAAAGGCAAATATCACATGTTCTCACTCCTATGTGGGAGCTAAATAAGTAAGTCTCATGGAGGTAGAGAGTAGAATGATGGATGGCAGAGGTTGGGAAGAATGTGCAGGTGGTAGAGAAGATGAAGAGAGGCTGGTTAATGGGTACAAACATGCAGTTAGATAGGTTAAGGTTTACTGTTCAACAGCAAAGTAGGGTGACTATTGTTAACAACAATGTGTGGTATATTTCAAAGTGGCTAAAAGAGAGGGCTTAAAATGTTCCCAACACATGGAAATGATAAATAGTCAGAATGACAGATACCCCAAACACTCTGACTTGACCATTAGGTATTCTATGCATGCAACAAAATATCATACGTACCCCATAAATATTTAAAGTATTATATATCAAAAGGACAGTGAAATAGCACAGTTCAGTAATTATAAATTCTATTCTGAGATAACCCAAGGGTCAGGCCACATAGCAAGAAAAAACAAACTCCCATTTGTACCCCCCATTCCTTCCAGTATCAATTTAAGAAAGTATAGTGACTTGAGGTAAGTAATGCAGTCATTCCATTTTAATGGTCTTTAGCTTTTAAATTTATCATCTCAATATTAACATCCAGACAAATACTATGAATATATACACCTTAAGAGCCAGGTGCAGTGGCTCATGCCTGTAATCCAAGCACTTTGGAAGGCCAAGTGGGTGGATCACTTGAGCTCAAGAGTTCAAGATCAGCCTGGATAATATGATCAGATCCCGTCTCTACTAAAAGTACAAAAAAAATTGCTGGGCATGGTGTTGTATGCCTATGGTCCCAGATACTCAGGAGGCTAATGTGGGAGGATTGTTGAGCCCAGGAGGCAGAGGTTGCAATGAGCTGAGATCACACCACTGCACTCCAGCCCAGGTGACAGAGTAAGACCCTGTGACAGAGTGAGACCCTGTCTCAGGCGAAGGCAAAGGCAAAAAGGCAAAGGCTTTTGCCTTTGCTGAAGCAACAAGAAAAAGAAAAAGAAAAGAAAGGAAGAAGAGAAGATACTCAGAAATGAGTTTCCGACAGATCCAAGTTGTACTTCTGATGCACATGCATTTCTCCTCACTGGATCAGCTTCACCAGGAATTTCATCTGCAGCATCCTCACCATTAAAAAAAGAACAGCCCGGTCGGGTGCGGTGGCTCAAGCCTGTAATCCCAGCACTTTGGGAGGCCGAGACGGGCAGATCACGAGGTCAGCAGATCGAGACCATACTGGCTAACACGGTGAAACCCCGTCTCTACTAAAAAATACAAAAAACTAGCTGGGCGAGGTGGGAGGTGGCGGGCGCCTGTAGTCCCAGCTACTCGGGAGGCTGAGGCAGGAGAATGGCGTAAACCCGGGAGGCGGAGCTTGCAGTGAGCTGAGATCCGGCCACTGCACTCCAGCCTGGGCGACAGAGCGAGACTCCGTCTCAACAACAACAAAAAAAGAACAGCCCTTATTTACTCTATGGTAGGTTGGGATGATCTGTGAACATTTGTTGAAAGAACGTGAAGAGAAAGTTTCGGAAGAATATGAAGAATATTGAACACAAAACTTGCAGAACAATATGTTGCATCTGTGAAGTTTACACATGATCAAATAATGCGACGATATGGGGAACAGCCTGCTAGTTATGTTTCATGAATCATGTATTCTGCATTTGCGAGCTGCCTTGTTCCTTGCTGAGTTGTTGCAAGAGGTCCCAATTCTGACACGCAGCAATGCCAACACCCCTTCTGTGAATACAGGTTATTTCAAACTTTCTTCAGTGGCAACCACTCTTAGGCAGCAGCAACTGGTTTTGGAAATTTCCCTGATGTCAGTACCACCTGGATGTGGACGTTTGCTACCTGTAGTAATACCAGTGGCCTCATTTTGCTGTATCATTACAATTTGGCTTCTTATATTAATGTTTTAAAAGGACTAAAGCTGGTATTCTAGAACATGCCCTTCACTGGTTGTATTAAAAAATTGTAGAATGACATTCAAATGAAGTTAATGTGATTTTAACTGTGCACAACAACCAAGCTGTAACCAGTTACTAATTTTAGAATGTAATTCCAGGACAATATTAAGCCTGCAGTGCCTCCTGTGAAACAGAGAAGGAGGGCATTTCTGTATTCCAGGACTTCTTGGGGTTTCAGAATGGGTTTATATGATTTTCTTTTTTTTTTTTTTCGGTAGTTTTATTTATTCTATCAGTCTTTTTAACAAATGTTTATTGTTGCATTTTTTTGCAGTGTATCATTGTTTTACTACCCTTGTAGTACTGGATTTAGTTGGAAGAATAAAACATTTACTTCTAAAATAAAATAAACAACTCTAAGAAAGAAAATAACTCTCTTATATGTTGAGAACCACTGACCTCATTTTAGGGCAAAGGTTATAGATAATCAAACCTTCAGTATTTAAAAAGTGAAACAATATAAAGTGCAAGAAATTTTATTCAGGAGTCAAAGATTCCAATAAAATGATTAATAATGACATGTATGCTTCATATTTCACTAACATAAATCATTTTGGTAGATAATACATATTTATTGGCTAAATTTTATTACTGTCTTTTATTGATTTTTATCTTTTTTATTGACTCTATTTTCTTTTTTAACTAGAAACTTTAAAAATTATTATAGATACGTAATGGTTGTACACTTTGTGGGGGTACATGTAATATTTTGATATAAGCATACGTTGTGCAGTGATCAAATCTGAGTAATTAGGATAGCTATCTCCTCAAGCATTTATCATTTCTTTGTGTTAGAAACATTTCAATTCCACTCTTTCCATTATTTTAAAATACACAAAAAAATGCTAACTGTAATTGCCCTACTATGCTATCAAACATTAGATCATATTGTTTCCATCTAGCTGTATTTTTGTTCCCACTAACCATTCCCTCTTTATCTGCCTCTCCCTCCACTACCTTTTCCCAGCCTCTGGTAACCATCATTCTACTTTTACCTAGAAATTGTCTTTTAGTGTGCATTCTGCATGTATGCTATTGGACGGCTGAGAATTCTAAAAGACTTATTGTACATAAGTAACATAGCCATACTTCATATAATGTCCTTATTTTATACCACAGGGATGTTTAGATGAAGAACATCTAATAGGATAAGCATCAGAATTCCAGAATTCCATATGATCAATTGGAAACAGTCATTATTGCAAACAGTACATATTTAAGCCATCATATTGGAATGCTAAATCTTAAACTCAATACAGAGATTATATACCAGTAGAAAAATAAATATGGGTTGAAAACTAAAATTGTTTTTTCAACACACGAAGAGCATATACACAATTGATATCAAGAGCAGGCTAACCAGAAACTAAACTGATGCAAATAGGATGCCAAGCAAAACTCAGCTTTCTGCCAAAAGTTTTCCCCAAGAGGTGAATAACATTTTCCATAAGTCTATGGAAATTGCAGAACTGGTTTGCTAATGAAATACTCTTTACCATTTTTTTATGTATGATTTAACATTTCTGTTCTCTACTGAATAGTATAGGTTATATTAATTACATCAGAGGGGAGTCCATATTTATATTCAATGAAAAGATTAACAGTATTTTAATCACTTGAAAAAAATTTACCATATGTAAAAATGAAATATGCATTTTTAACTACTTTTGATAGTGTAAGAACTATTTATACAGTGTAATTCTGCAAGATTAAAATTAAATATAACCAGCCCAGGCAACATAGTAAGACCCTGTCTCTACCAAAAAAATAAATAATATAAAATTTTCAGGCAGGAGCACTTTATACTACGTGATGTTAACTATAAAGTATTATAATTTAAAGGGTCATGTTACTTTTACAAAGTTATATGTTTAGGCCATCACAGGAAAGTTAGACAGTCAGGGGGAAAATGTCTATTTTTAAAAATATTTTCTGTCTAATCATTCCCAAAATGCATCATTGGTGACTTTCAAACAACAGAAAAATTTAACATGTAAGCAGTCTCTACGTTTGTCCTTGGCCCATCTTCATTTACCTTCTTTAGTATTAAATGTGTTTATAAACAGAAGCCATAACTAACTGCTATGCTTACTGTTTTCATTGTACTATATCATTCCCAGATACCAGAAAAGCAAACAATTAAACCAAGTGATGGAAAATACAAGTGATGCTGCAAAATTATAGTGAGTCAGGTAGTCATGCACCTGACTGGTCTCCAAAGTGTTCAGAGGAACAAATGCTTTAAGAAGCTTTCAACCATAATGCAAAAGCAAGTTCTACCATAGGCCCCATACATCTCAGCACGGGAGCAATGTTCACATGCAGTGGCCTATCCCGAAAAGATACATAAATTGTCTATATCCTTGACTGGGCACCTGTGACTTTGGAAAATTAAATTTCATGTTCATTATTTATGAGGTCAGCACAAATCCCTTGATGGAATTTCAGCCTAATTAAAAAGTGTTAAGAGAGGTTTGCAGCCCCTTGCTAGTTCTCATAAACACTTCACTGGTTTAAAAAGTAGATAGCTACCTTCTGCCTGACGAAAACTAATGAATCCACAGCATTTATACCCAAGATCTACAGAAATTCAGATTTGTTGTTCTGTAATAGTCTTGAGTTCTGAGTGTTCACGGTCAGAGCCACCTCAAAATTCCTTCCATGCCAAAGGAGACAAGAGGCAGAAGATAAGATATTTTCTATTTTTACTCTTTACTTTTAAACACCTCATTTCCACCTTTTGTCAGTTCTTTTGCTTCACTCCTCCTAGTGCCTCTCTCTTCTAATTGCACCAGCTTCTGACTATCTTTATCCTTTCCTGTTTCCTAAGAATAAAATCAAGCAAAGCCAAAAAGTGCTTTAAGCAAAATTCATTTTAAGCATATATTATTTTAAATATGCATGCTATGAATTTGCTTTTAGTTTTTCTGCTTTTGCCAGAACACAAATTTGCCACAACAAAACTTCTACACATTCTGTTGTAATACATTCAGTTATGGTTTATGTTAATGGATTTTATAAATTAGTCACTCAACAAGTATTTACTGGGTTTGTCCAGCATTCAGTCCATGATAGAATCTATAAAATGTAAAGACAGGGAAAAAAAAACCTATAAGATACTTAAGACTGATTTTAATGCTTCTAAATTTCTTTAAAAATCAAAAAAAGGCAAAAACATGGACATTTTAATAACAAGGTGACATTCTAAATGCATGCTACTGCTCAGGCAGGAGGGCAGACTGAGCATGAATGTTTACCTTTCTACCTCCTAAATCACACTGAAATGATTCTAAAAATGTAAAAACAGAATGCAATAGGAAAAAGCGAATGAGGTATGGAAGCAGAGTGGCCAGGAAACTGTAATGAGTGTTCTACAGTGTTTAACGGGGTTTAGAGAAGATAGCATGCAGATGGGATCACTGCAGTGATGGAGAAGACAGAGCCTGTGGAGTGGCACATGAGGCCTGTACAGAAGATGGATCTGTTGTGCCTAGGAAAGAACCCAGAAAGGATTTAACCACACAGGCTAGAAATGGGGCAGGAGTAGATTGTAGGGCAGGGCAGTATTGAGGATATTTCATTAAAGTACTGACTACTGAACAGCTGGATAAATCCCTCCCACATTTTCACTTTCAGACAACTGGCAGAAATGCCATATGACACAGGAAGAAAACAGCTCATCTCTAAATAATCTGAATAATTTTTGTGGGAAGCGCTACACTCCAAAGAAAACTACCAGCCTACCTGCCTATTACACAGTGTCCATCTTAAATTCAAGCCTATTTACCAGTGAATCAGTGAACATGTTCACTCAAGTATACATAGTTTATGTTAAAATACCCCATTTAGGGGAAGTAGATGAGTACAATGGCAAAGGAAAACTAGCCAGCAAGTTATGTTACTCAACCTTTCCCATTAACAAGGAACAGTAGACAACCATGGATCACCAGACATTTGAGGTAAATCAATAGCATAAGAGACATTCCAAGAAATGATGCCTTCATATAATAATAAAAAAGACTTTTGTGGTGGAGCGATTAGAAAATAAGAGCTTAAAGGAAACTGAAAATATAATTACTAAAATTAAAATTCAATACAAGAGCTATAAGATAAAGTCAAGAAACTCACACAATGAAAAATAGTAAATTTAAAAGTTAAGATATGGATATTTCAGCATTTGTTCTTTAGTAAATAATATTCAGAATATCATTTTTTAAAACTTTAAGACCTGCAAAGAGGCAGGAAACTAATAATCAAGTGAACATATATTCAACAGAAGCAGAATCACCCTGCTATTGGAATTAGGAGACAAGGATTTTAAGACATCTATTATAATTACATTAAAGAATTTATAGTAAAAGATACAATGGTTGAAAATGTGGGGTATTCAGGAGATAAATGGAAACTCTAAAAAGAACTAAAGAGAAATTCTACAACTGAAATTTATATCTAAAATTTTTAAAAATTATTTGAATGCTCTTAACTTCAGATTGCATACTGCAGAAGAAAAGAGTAGTGAACTCTTACAGGTCAGTAAAAGTGATCATGTTTAAACTAGGCATGGATTAAAAAACAGATTAATAACTCCTCCACCCCTGGCAGCTATGGCTTGCTGTGGAGAGCACTTCTGTGTACTGGGGAAGGGAGAGGACTGCAATTGTGAGGCATTTAACGCAGTGCTGTGCAGTAGTAACAGAAAGGAAGACCAGACCAAACTCAGCTAATAGCTGCCCAAAGAGGTAGCATTTAAACCAGCCCTAGTCAGAGGGGAATCACTGATCCCAGTGGTCAGAATTGAGTTCCCACAAGCCTCACCACTGCAGGCTAAAGTGCACTGAAGCTCTAAATAAACTTCAGAAGGCCACATTTAGGCAAGTCCTAGTGTTGAACTGGGCCCAGAGCCAGTGGACTCACAGGACATGCAACCTAATGAGACAACAGCCAGAGTGGCTACATGAGTGCTGGCATCACCTCACCCTTAACCCCAGGCTGCAGAGTTCACACCTCCAAAAGAGACCCCTTCTTTCTGCTTCAGGAGAGGTAAGAGTGAGGAGAAGAGAGGGAATAGTCGGAGAACTTTGTCTTGCATCTTGGGTAACAGCTAAGCAACAGCAGGATAAGGCACTAGTCAGAATTGTGAGGCCCCTTTCCAAGTCCTAGCTCCTGGATGACACTTCTAGAAACACCCTGCGCCAGAAGGGAACACACTGCCTTGAAGGAGAGAACTCAGTTCTGGCAGCATTTATCACCTGTTAACTTTATTTTTTTTTTTTTTT
>NW_012112142.1:3241686-3243625 GCF_000951035.1 Colobus angolensis palliatus | reverse complement strand
AGTTCTAGGGTACATGTGCATAACGTGCAGGTTTGTTACATATGTATACTTGTGCCATGTTGGTGTGCTGCACCCATCAACTCGTCAGCACCCACCTGTTAACTTTAAGAGCCCTTTGGCAGTGAATAACCAGCAGCTATACCCAGGAACTACATTGAGGGCCTTGAGTGAGACTCTGAGACTTGCTGGCTCTAGGTGAGACTCAGAACATTGCCAGCTATTGTGGCCCTGGGGCGAGACTGTGCTTGAGAAAAGCAGAGGGAAAAGTAAGGGGAACTTTGTCTTTGGCCACAAGGGTAGAGTACCAAGTGGGGCCTTGAGGTGTCCAATTCTAGCACTTTACTCTTGGGCAGCATTTCTGGACCTGCCCTAGGATAGGGACACCCACTCCCCTGAAGGCTGAGATCCAAGCCAGGCAGCATAATCACAAGCTGACTGAGGGGCCATTGGGCTATAAGAAAGCATAAGCAGTAGTCTGGCAGTACTCCTCCTGTGCCTGAGGTGGTGGTGGTCACAGGGTGAGGCTCCTTTCCCTTTGAAAAGGGGAAGAAAGAGTGGGAAGAACTGTGTCTCATGGTTTAATGCCAGCTCAGCCTCAGTACAGGAGAACACCAGGTAGACTTCTAAGGTTCTTTTATTCTAATCCCTGGCTCCTGGACAGCACCTCTGTATCTGCCAGAAACCTGGGGGAACTTGCTGCCCTGAAGGGAAGGACATAGGCCTAATTGGCTTTGTCACCTGCTGATTGTGGAGCCCCGGGCCTTTGAGTGAGCATAGGCAGTAGCTAGGGAGTGATTACATCAGGCCTCGGGACAGATGCAGTCCTATGTTGGCTTCAGGTTTTACACAGTGCAGTCATAGTGTTGATGGCCACAGGGGTGCTTGAGTCACTCCACCTCCAGCTTCAGATGGCTCAGAATACAGAAAGAGACTCCATTTGTTTGAGAGAAAGTAAGGGAAGAGGACAAGAATGTCTACCTGGTAATCCAAAAAAACTCTCCCAGATCTTGTCTAAGACTATCAAGGCAGTACCTCTATGATTTTGCAAGAACCACAGTGTTAATGGACTTGGGGTTCCCCTAAAGCAGATACAGCTTAGCTCACAACATCCAAGTCATTTCAAATATTTAGAAAGTCTTCTAAGAAGGATGAATACAAACAAGCCCAGACTGCAAAGACTACAATAAACACCTAACTCTTCAATGCTCAGACACAAGATAACATCTACAAAGTATCAAGACAATCCAGGAAAACATGATCTCACCACCAAATGAACTAAATAAGACACCAGGGGCCAATCCTGGAGAAACACAGATATGTGACCTTCCAGAAAGAGAATTCGAAATGGCTATGTAGAGGAAACTCAAAGAAATTCAAGGAAATACAGAGAAGGAATTCAGAATTCTATCAGATAAATTTAACAAAAAGATCTAAATAGTTAAAAAGAATCAAGTAGAAATTCTGTAGCTGAAAAAGGCATTTGGCATAATGAAGAATGCACCAGAGTTCTTTAGTAGCAGAACTGATCAAGCAGAAGAAAGAATTACTGAGCTTGAAGACAGGCTATTTTAAAATAACAGTCAAAGGAGATAATAGGAAAAAGAAGAAAAAGTGAAGCATGCCTACAGGATCTAGAAAATAGCCTCAAAAGGGCAAATCTAAGAGTTCTTGGCCTTAAAGAGGAAGTAGAGGAAGAAACAGGGGTGGAAAATTTGTTCAAAGGGATAAGAGACTAATAGGATATCCAATATCCTACAGAGAAATATTAATATCCAAGTTCAGAAAGGTTATAGAAAACCAAGCAAATTTAATCCAAAGAAGACTACTTCAAGGCATTTAATAATCAAATTCCCAAAATTATGGAAAAGAAAGAAACTTAAAAGCAGCAGACTTTTCTTTTTTTTTTTTTTTTATTATACTTTAAGTTCTAGGGTACATG
>NW_012112142.1:3231111-3238246 GCF_000951035.1 Colobus angolensis palliatus | reverse complement strand
TCAAAAAAAAAAAAAAAGAAAAAAAAGACATTAACAAGCAATAGTCACCTAAAGGTACAAAACTCACTGGTAATAGTAATTACACAGAAAAACACAGGATATTATAACACTGTAACTGTGGTGTGTAAACTACTTTTGTCATAAGTAGAAAAACTAAATAATGAACCAATCAAAAATAATAACTACAACAACTTTTCAAGACACAGATAGCACAATAAGATACAAATAGAAACAAGAAAAAAGTTAAAAAGTGGGGAGACAAAGTTAAGGCATAGTGTTTTTATTATTTTTCTTTTTGCTTGTTTTTGCAAACAGTGTTAGGTTGTTATCAGGTTTAAATAATGGATTATAATATAGTATTTGCAAGCCTCATGAGAACCTCAGGCGAAAAAGCATACAATGAATACACAAAAATTAAAAAGCAAGAAACTAAATTGTGTCACTAGAGAAAATCACCTTCACTAAAGAAAGACCAGAAGGAAGTAAAGACAACAAAACAATCAGAAAACAAACTACAAAATGGCAGGAGTAAGTCCTTACTTATCAATAATACGTTTGAAGGTAAATGGACTAAACTCTCCAATCAAAAGACAAACAGTAGTTGAATGAATGAAAAAACAAGACCCATTATCTGTTGCCTACAAGAAACACACTTCACCTGTAAAAACACACATAGACTAAAAATAAAGGGATGGAAAAGATAGTCCATTCCAACAGAAATCAGAAAAGAGTAGGAGTCACTATATCAAACAAAATAAATTTCAAGACAAAACCATAAGAGACGAAAAAAGTTCATTATATAACAATGAAGGTGTCAATTCAGCAAGAGGGTGCATATATATGTACCCAATACTTTAGCAATTAGATATAGAAAGCAACTATTACTGGAGCTGGAGAGAGAGATAGGTCCCAATACAATAAGAGCTGGAGACTTTAACACTCCACTTTAAGCATTGGACAGACTATCTACACAGAAAATCAAAAAAGAAACATTGGACTTAATCTGCACTATACACCAAATGGATCTAATAGATATTTACAGAATATTTCATCCAAGAGCCGCAAGATACTCATCCTTTTTTTTTTTCACTCAGTACATGGATTACTCTCAAGGACAGACCATGTGTTAGGTCACAAAACAAGGCTTAACACATTCAAAAAATTAAAATAACATCAAGCATCTTCTCTACCCACAATGGAAAAAAAAAACTAGAAATTAATAACAAGAGGAATTTTGGAAGCTATACAAATGCATGGAAATTAAACAATATGCTCCTGAAAGACCAGTGGGTCAATGAAGAAATTAATAAGGAAATTGAAAAAGGTCTTGAAAAAATAAAAATGGAAACATAACATACCAAAACCTATGGGATACAGCAGAAAAGTACTAAAATGAAAGTTGTAACTATATGTGCCTGCATTGAAAAGAGGAAAAACTTCAGATAATCTAATAATGTATCTAAAATAACTAGAAAAGCTACAGCAGACAAAACCCAAAATTAGTAGAAGGAAAAAAAATAAAGATTAGAGCAGAAATAAATTGAAATGAAGAAAACAATACAAAAGGTCAATGAAACAAAAGTTGTTTTTTTAAAAGTTAAATTGACCAACCTTTAGCTAGACTAAGAAAAAAAGAAAGAAGATAGAAGTAAAATCAGAGATGAAAAAGGAGACATTACAACTGATACTGCAGAAGTTCAAAGGATCATCAGTGGCTACTGTGAGCAACTACATGCCAACAAATTGAAAAATCTAGAAGAAATGGACAGATTCTGAGACACATAAAACCTACCAAGAATGAATCAAGAGGAAATCCAAAACCTGATCAGATGAGCAATAAGTAACAAGGTTGAAGCTGTAATAAAAAGTCTACCAGTAAAAAAACAAAAAACAAAAAAAAATCAGGACCTGATGGCTTCACTGATAAATTCTACCAAACATATAAATAACTAATACCAATTCCACTCAAACTATTCTAAAAAATAGAAGAGGAGGGAATACTTCCAAACTCATTCCACAATCTAATAATACCCTGATACCAAAACCAGACAAAGATACCAAAAAAGGAAAACTATAGGCAAATATCTCTGTTGCATATTGATGCAAAAATCCTCAACAAAATACTAGCAAACCAAATTCAGCAATACATTAAAAAGATCACTTATCATGACCAGGTGGAATTTATTCCTGGGATACATAGATGATTTAACCTATGCAAATGAATCAATATGATATATCATATCAACAGAATAATGAATAAAAAGCAAATGATCTTTTCAATTGACACCTAAAAATGCATTTGATAAAACTCAACATTACTTCATAATAAAATCATGCAAAAAATGTGTATAGAAGGAACATATCTCAACATAATAAAAGCCATATATGACAGACTCACAGCTAGAATCCTACAGAGTGGGGTAAAACTGAAACCCTTTCCTCTAAGATCTCGAACACAAGAATGACTACTTTCACCACTGTTATTCAACTTAGTACTGAAAGTCCCAGCTAGAGCAATCAGACAAGAAAGAAATAAAGGGCATTCAAACTGGAAAGGAAAAAGTCAAATTATCTTTGTTTGCAGATGATATAATCTTATATTTGGATAAACCTAAAGACTCCACTGAAAAACTATTAGAACTGAAAAAAAATTTCAGTAAATTTGCAGCATATAAAGTCAACAAAGAAAAAGTAGAAGCATTTCTATATGCCAACAGAGAACAATATGAAAAAGGGATCAAAAAGTAACCTCATTTAAAATAGCCACACATAAATTTACCTAGGAATTAATCAAAGAAGTGAAAGATCTCTATAATGAAAACTATAAAACACTAATGAGAGAAATTGAAAAGGACACCAAAAACAGAAAGATATTCCATGTTTATGGATTGGAAGAGTTAATATTGTTAAAATGTCCATACTTCCCAAAGCACTCTAGAAATTCGATGCAATCCCTATCAAAATACCAATGACATTCTTCACAGAAATAAGAAAAAAATTCTAAAATTGATATGGAATCACAAAAGACTCCAAATAGCCAAAGTTATCCTTTGGGCATTTTGGGGGCAAAATATCTGGGGGCAAATTTTTGGGGCAAAATGAATAGACATACAAATGACAAACAGGCATATGAAGAGGTGTTCAACATCGCTGATCATCAGAGAAATGCAAATCAAAACTACAATGAGATCATCTCACCCCAACAAATATGATTTATATTCAAAAGACAGGCAATAACAAATTCTGGTGAGGTTGCAGAAAAAAACAAGAACCCTCATACACTGTTGGCGGGAATGTAAAATTAGTATAACCACTAAGGAGAACAGTTTGGAGGTTCCTCAAAAAACTAAAAATTGAGCTATCACATGATCCAGCAATGCCACTTCTAGGTATATACTCAAAAGAAAGGGGATCAATATATCAAAGAGATATCTGCACTTTCATGTTCGTTATAGCTCTGTTCACAATAGCCAAGATATGGAAGCAACTTAAGTATCTATCAACAGTTGAATGGATAAAGAACATATGGTACTTATACACAATGGAGTACTATTCAGCCATTAAAAAATTGAGATCCTGTTATTTGCAACAACATGGACGCAACTGGAGATCATTATGTTAAATGAAATAAGCTAGGGACAGAAACACAAACATCACATGTTTTCACTTATTTGTGGTATCTAAAAATCAAAACAATTGAACCCATGGACATAGAGAGTAGAAGAATGGTTACCAGAGGCTAAGAAGAGTAGTGGAGGACTGGAGGGAAGGTGAGGATGATTAATGGGTACCAAGAGAAACAGAAAGAACAAATAAGACCTACTGTTTGATAGCACAACAGGGTGACTATAGTCAATAATAATTATACATTTTCAGATAACTAAACAAGTATAATTGGATTGTTTGTAACACCAAGGATAAATGCTTGAGGGGATGAATACCCCATTCTCCATGATGTAATTATTATGCACTGCATGCCTGTTTCAAAACATCTCATGTATCCTATTAACATATATATATACCTACTATGTACCCACAAAAAATTAAAAGAATGAAAAGATAAAACAAAAAAAGAAGTATGGCTTATACAGTTTGGTAAGTTAAATTAGGCTAAATTTTAAAGGATATAAGTGGCAGCCAATGTGTTTTGATGTGATTATGAAAAAGCCATGTTTCCCAAAGTATGCTTTCTGCAAAACTAGTCCCCTAGGATGAGCCTTTTAAAAATGTTTCTGTGGTCATAGGTGAAAGAGAAAAAAAAAAAAAAAAACTTTACATCTGAGGAATGTAAGCCCCTTAAAATTATCAGGCCAACAGAAGCATTTAAAATGTGACAGCAGTCACATCTCACTTCACCTTGAGCTAAATAATGACCTCTTGTAGTCACTGGCTATGTGGCCTCTTGACTAACTGACACCAAGTAGCCATAAAAATTCCACAGGCTAGACACCATAATTCATAACCTATAGTTCAATGATGTATAGCCAATCACTATCAATGTTGTTTCTGTAAATTGATGAGAATTCCTGTCAAACAACTTGTATCGGCCCACTTTTTGCTCCCTTTGCCCTTAAAAACCTGCTTGTAACAAAAGCCAATGGAACATTCTCCAAGGCAACATAAAAGTATGTCCTGGGAAGCTTTCCTAACTTTGGCTCAAGTAAACTCTAAATTATATTTTGTACCTCACCTTCTTCCTTTTAGGATGACAAATGTATTTGAGAAATGCTTCATATTAATTCCCCTTCTCTAAAATATATAACATTTTAAGGTTATATAGTAAAGAGACTTTTTTAAATTTTTTCTATAGTCAGATATTTCCTAAAAGTTCTTTATTGTGGAGCATATTTCTGGTAATTCTTAACACCCCTAGAATCTTGTGTTCTACAGAAGACATTTGGGAAAATGCTGCTCTACATATAACAACAATGAAAATACTTTCTAATGTTCTATGTTTGGAGGTCAGGAACAATCCTAAAATTTAATATATATTATCTCATTTCATCATTACACCAACTTCATAAGTTAGACTCTATGATTAGCCCAATTTTATAAGGTAACTGATCCTCAGACAGATGCAGTAACTTGCCCATGATCCATGTGCTAGTAAACTATGGAACTGAGGTTTGTACCCAAGCCTTCTAGTTCCAGAGCCTGTATGTACACTTGAATACTTGGTATGGAAAGTCATTAAAGCTTTCTGAGACACAGATTGCGTTTAAGAAAAAAATTCTTCAATAATCTTGATTTCGTCCATTTCCCTTCCTATATTGTGTTATGTACCATCATTAGGACAATTCCCATGCAATATACTATATAATGGGCAATTTAATATTTCCACCATATGCATATTACAACGTTTGTAATTGTCCTACCATTCTTAAATATTCTGCTCCTTTTTTATTATTTTTTCTCTTTGAGAGAAGATTGGAAGTTTCTATTGACATTTATTCAACCTCACTGAGCCTTTCCTTGACCATCTTCAGCCTACTAATAAGCACGCCAAAGGCATTCTTCATTTCTCACATTTCCATTGATTCCCAATCTGATAATTCAATAATTTCTGGTACAATTGAGTCTGATTCTGATGTTTGTCTTGTCTCTTTAGAGTGTGCTTTTAGCCTTCCAGAATGTCCCATTATTTTTAAGCTGGACAGTTTCATGAAAAGGAACGGGGGTAAATACACCTTTAGTGTGGAGTTTTATGTTTATCTGGCTAGAAGTTTACCTGTGTCTACATTTGCTTTTCTTATAGGTGTCAATATTTTTGCTAGTGTTTTTGTTTTTTCTCCTCAGTGGTCTCTGGGTTTCCCTAAAGACTATTTCTTAAATAGGGTCTGAGATGTGCAGTTCTTTGAGTTCTAATTTTCTGTTACTGTATAAGAGCCCTGTTGATGTGGTGGTAAGATGAGAGAGGAAATGTTCCATAAAATTTTGCGGGTCTCAGTCTTTTAGTAAGCCTGTGCCCTTTGGTTGTGATCTTCAAAAGTGCTTCTTAGCTTCTCCCTCCTCCCCTTAGGTGATACAAGATGGCTAGAGGGGGTTAGCACTAGATATTTTCCTTCCCCACATGGAAGGCTACAGGGGGCTGGAGTTGGGTATTTACCTTTCCTCAAGTAGCTTAGGCTCTACTGAAACCCAAGGAGATTAGGCTCTAGTAAGATAGTTTTCCTTGAGGGCAGGTCATTATTAAGGAGAAGACAGCACTGTGGGCTTATTTAAAAACAATTACTTTCTCCATCACCCTGGCAGAAGCACAAGAGGATTTTTCTTTTTTTTTTATCTTTTTTTTTATTGTTATACTTTAAGTTCTAGGGTACATGTGTACAATATGTAAGTTTGTTACATATGTATATATGTGCCACGTTGGTGTACTGCACCCATTAACTCGTCATTTACATTAGGTATATCTCCTAATGTAAATGCCTACATTAGGTATAGCTCCCAACTCCCACAATAGGACCTGGTGTGTGATGATCCCCTTCCTGTGTCCAAGTGATCTCACTGTTCAATTCCCACCTATGAGTGAGAACATGTGGCATTTGGTTTTCTGTTCTTGCGATAGTTTGCTGAGAATGATGGTTTCCAGCTGCATCCGTGTCCCTACAAAGGACGTGGACGCATCCTTTTTTATGGCTGCATAGTATTCCATGGTGTATGTTCGCCACTTTTTCTTAATCCACTCTGTCACTGATGGACATTTGGGTTAATTCCAACTCTTTGCTATTGTGAATAGTGCCGCAATAAACATACGTGTGCATGTGTCTTTACAGCAGCATGACTTACAATCCTTTGGGTATATCCCCAGTAATGGGATGGCTGGGTCAAATGGTATTTCTAGTTCTAGATCCTTCAGGAATCGCCATACTGTTTTCCACAATGGTTAAACTAGTTTACAGTCCCACCAGCAGTGTAAAAGTGTTCCTATTTCTCCACATCCTCTCCAGCACCTGCTGTTTCCTGATTTTTTAATGATTGCCATTCTAACTGGGGTGAGATGGTATCTCATTGTGGTTTTGATTTGCATTTCTCTGATGGCGAGTGATGACAAGCATTTTTTCATGTGTCTGTTGGCTGTATGAATGTCTTCTTTTGAGAAGTGTGTGTTCATATCCTTTGCCCACTTTTTGATGGG
>NW_012112142.1:3227898-3229608 GCF_000951035.1 Colobus angolensis palliatus | reverse complement strand
TTGAGATAAATTCCATCAATACCGAATTTATTGAGAGTTTTTAGCATGAAGAGCTGTTGAATTTTGTCAAAGGCCTTTTCTGCATCTATTGAGATAATCATGTGGTGTTTGTCTTTGGTTCAGTTTATATGCTGGATTACCTTTATTGATTTGCATATATTGAACCAGCCTTGCATCCCAGGAATGAAGCCCACTTGATCAAGGTGGATAAGCTTTTTGATGTGCTGCTGGATTCGGTTTGCCAATATTTTATTGAGGATTTTTGCATCAATGTTCATCAGGGATATTGGTCTAAAATTCTCTTTTTTTGTTATATCTCTGTCAGGCTTTGGTATCAGGATGATGTTGGCCTCGTAAAATGAGGTAGGGAGCATCCCTCTTTTTCTATTGATTGGAATAGTTTCAGAAGGAATGGTACCAACTCCTCCTTTGACCTCAGGTAGAATTCGGCTGTGAATCTATCTGCTCTAAATGTGTCCCAGAGATTCTGGTATGTTGTATCTTTGTTCTCACTGATTTCAAAGAACATCTTTATTTCTGCCTTCATTTTGTTATGTACCCAGTAGTCATTCAGGAGCAGGTTGTTAAGTTTCCATGCAGTTGAGCAGTTTTTATTGAGTTTCTTAGTCCTGAGTTCTAGTTTGATTGCACTGTGGTCTGAGAGACAGTTTGTTATAATTTCTTTTCTTTTATATTTGCTGAGGAGTGCTTTACTTCCAACTATATGGTCAATTTTGGAATAAGTGCAATGTGGTGCTGAGAAGAATGTATATTCTGTTGATTTGGGGTGGAGAGTTCTGTAGATGTCTATTAGGTCTGCTTGGGTTCAATTCCTGGATATCCTTGCTAACTTTCTGTCTTGTTGATCAGTCTGATGTTGACTGTGGGGTGTTAAAGTCTCCCATTATTATTGTATGGGAGTCTAAGTCTCTTTGTAAGTCTCTAAGGACTTGCCTTTATGAATCTGGGTGCTCCTGTATTGGGTGCATATATATTTAGGATAGTTATCTCTTCCTGTTGAATTGATCCCTTTACCATTATGTAATGGTCTTCCTTGTCTCTTTTGATCTTTGATGGTTTAAAATCTGTTTTATCAGAGACTAGGATTGCAACCCCTGCTTTTTTTTGTTTTCCATTTGCTAGGTAGATCTTCCTCCATCCCTTTATTTTGAGCCTATGTGCGTCTCTGCATGGGAGATGGGTCTCCTGAATACAGCAAATTGATGGGTCTTGACTCTTTGTCCAATTTGCCAGTCTGTGTCTTCTAATTGGACCATTTAGTCCATTTACATTTAAGGTTAATATTGTTATTTGTGAACTTGATCCTGTCATTATGATATTAGCTGGTATTTTGTTTGCTAGTTGATGCAGTTTCTTCCTAGCATTGATGGACTTTACATTTTGACATGTTTTTGCAATGGCTGGTACCTGTTGTTCCTTTCCATGTTTAGCGCTTCCTTCAGGATCTCTAGTAGGGCAGGCCTGGTGGTGACAAAATCTCTCAGCATTTGCTTGTCTGTAAAGGATTTTATTTCTCCTTCACTTATGAAACTTAGCTTGGCTGGATATGAAATTCTGGGTTGAAAACTCTTTTCTTTAAGAATGTTGAATATTGGCCCCCACTCTCTTCTGGCTTGGAGAGTTTCTGCTGAGAGATCTGCTGTTAGTCTGATGGGCTTCCCTTTGTGGGTAACCCGACCTTTCTCTCTG
>NW_012112142.1:3159898-3227265 GCF_000951035.1 Colobus angolensis palliatus | reverse complement strand
GTTACTGAAGCTTGTGCATTTGTCACGTAGTTCTCATATTATGGTTTTCATCTCTATCCGTTCTTTTAAGGTCTTCTCTGCATTGATTATTCTACTTATCCATTCATCCATTCTTTTTTCAAGGTTTTCAGTTTCTTTGCACTGGTTACATAGTTCCCCCTTTAGCTCTGAGAAGTTTGATAGACTGAAGTCTACTTCTCTCAACTCGTCAAAGTCATTCTCCGTCCAGCTTTATTCAGTTGCTGGCGATGAGCTGCGTTCCTTTGGAGGGGGAGATGCACTCTGATTTTTTGAATTTCCAGTTTTCCTGCACTGCTTTTTCCCCATCTTTGTCATTTTACCTGCCTTTGCTCTTTGATGATGGTGACGTACTGATGGGGTTTTGGTGTGGGGTTCTTTCTGTTTGTTTTCCTTCTAACAGTCAGGACCCTCATCTGCAGGTCTGTTGGAGTTTGCTTGAGGTCCCCTCCAGACCCTGTTTGCCTGGGTATCAGCAGTGTAGGCTGCAGAAGACAGAATATTGCTGAATAGCAAGTGTTGCTGTCTGATTTTTGCTCTGGAAGCTTCACCTCAGTGGTGTACCCCGACATGTGAGGTGTGAGGTGCGAGGTGTCAGTCTGCACCTAGTGGGGGATGTCTCCCAGTTAGGCTACTCAGGGTTCAGGGACATACTTGAGCAGGCAGTCTGTCCATTCTCAGATCTCAACCTCCGTGCTGGGAGATCCACTGCTCTCTTCAAAGCTGTCAGACAGGGGCATTTACCTCTGCTGAGGTTTCTGCTGCTTTTTGTTTAGCTATGCCCTGTCCCCAGAGGAGGAGTCTACAGAGGCAGGCCAGCCTCCTTGAGCTGTGGTGGGCTCCACCCAATTTGAACTTCCTGTGGCTTTGTTTACCTACTTAAGCCTCAGCAATGGCAGGCGCCCCTCCCTCAGCCTCGCTGCCACCTTGCAGTTAGATCTCAGACTGCTGTGCTAGCAATGAGGGAGGCTCTGTGGGTGTGGGACCCTCTGGGCCAGGTGTGGGATATAATCTCCTGGTGTGCCCTTTGCTAAGACCCTTGGTAAAGCACAGTATTAGGGTGGGAGTTACCGGCTTTTCCAGGTGTTGTGTGTCTCAATTTCCTTTGGCTAGGAAAAGGAATTCCCTTCCCCTTTGCACTTCCCAGGTGAGGCGATGCCTCGCCCTGCTTCAGCTCTCACTGATCGGGCTGCACCCGCGGACCAGAGCCAACTGTCCAACACACCCCAGTGAGATGAACCTGGTACCTCAGTTGAAAATGCAGAAATCACCCATCTTCTGTGTTGCTCATGCTGGGAGCTGGAGACTGGAGCTGTTCCAATTCAGCCATCTTGGGCACCAGGATTTTTCTTTAATCTTCACCATGACAACCTAGTAGAGCTCCTGGACACAAAATTTATAAAGTATGGGGGCCTTCCTTAAGCTAGAACCCTAGGAATTTTTATTTCTCAAGGAAGTCCACACTCAGTCTTCAGTAGTCAATTACCCTTTAAGTGTCCCTTCCAAGTACTAGCAGCAGTTTCCACTGCCAGTGAGCTGTGATTCTCTGCATCTGCCTGTCTCTCCAGTTTACAGAGTGACAGACTGCCTGTGACCTCAATTGTCTAAAGAATCTAAGAAGAGTTGTTGACTTTCAGTTTGTTCCACTTTTTTCTTGTTATGAAGACAGAAGTGATGACTTCCAAGCTGACATGTCAGACCAGGATCTGGAAGTTTTGTCTATTTAATTTTTGCCCTGTATGTTTATGCCATTTTAGAAAAGAAGTATTATTATTAACAGTTGCATTAAAATAAACCATGATGGGCTTGATAGACCTCCACTTTTTAATTCTAACTTCTATCATGGTCTTTTCTAGTAACATGTAAGAGAAACAGTTGTACAGTGGGCAGATTTCTCACTTTAATACATGATGAAATTTGAAAGATATTTATTGTATTTCCTTCTTTTCCACGGACCCTTTCTGGATACAGTATAAGTAGCACATCCCTTTCAAGAATAGCATCTATGGCATTTACTAGTAAAATGAACTGCACTAAGTAGGATGCAAGCTGCTGGGAACATATAACTGCCTCTAACCTTGAATCATGATGGGAGAAATATTCACATTGCTGCCCCATTGGCCACTTAAAGGAAAAGCCAGTTGTGAAGTGTTCTGTGCTGAGGTTTGTACTGTTCATAAAGCGGTCAAGTCACCCATCATGAGCATAAGAAATACGAGAAATTATAGGCTAGAGTTGCATGAATATGTACAAGAAATTTAAATCTGCCCTTGAGCGTATAGAGAATAGTATGAGTACTCTTGCTATGTAGTTTTTAAATTTTATTCTATACTGTATATCTACAGTGATTCATTCATTTTATTTCTTGGAAATCCTTTTATGTTTGTTTTTAAATAAATCCTTTACTGAGAAATTAGCTCAAAAAAAGTACATGTTAAATAAAAAGTGAGCAATGAATTTTCTTTTCTCTAGAGAGTTGATAATAAATGTGTAACTGACACAAACTGTTTTTCAGCATTTTCCATCCTTTGGGATGGCCATTTCTAGCCACATGAAACCAAGAGGAACAAACATACTGAAGAAATATTAGCATCTGTTTTTAAATTATTGTAAAATTTAACATGTAGCTGCAGAAGGTATTTTTATGTGTCACTCTGTGAAACATTACCTTTCATTTAGATCAAATAAGGCTTTTAAAACAATTTTGTACATTTTTAATTCTACATTTTCTCATTACACAAATAAAAAGTGAAGTAATAGCTGTTGAAATGTTGGCTCTATTAGCATAAAAAGAATTTGCAAATGGTTAAATATTTCCAATTTGATACCAATGTCATCAGTTTCTTTGAAGGAAAAAAAAATTCCAATAGTGTTTGATTTTTATTTTTCATCTAATTCATGGATTGAAATTAAAGCTTCTGGATCTTTAGTCTGTCAAAATTAAACATCAGATGCTATTGTGAATATGCATGTAACATCAGCTTAAAATTCAATGTTGAAGATTAAATTATTTGTTTTGTGATGTTAATATAAATTTACGTACAGCACAGTGACAAGTTAGAATGGCTTTGCTGAATTAATAAAGCTTGGAGAAATATAATTGGAGTTGGCGTTGGTACACACATAATATATATATTCACATCCAAAATGAGCTATGATATTCTGCCAAATGAAATAGAAACTTTGTCAAACTATGCAAAGAAGTACATATAGAAATATTAAAGATATTAATTTAAAAAAATTTTTGTAAAAAGCTGTTAATTTTTTTATGTATATGCTTTAGCATGGCATTATGTGTTTTCTTTCTTTGCAGCTCAATTGGTTTATTTTTCCAGGACAATATTATTTATTTAATTTAGTTATTTTTTAAGGAGGTATATCAGTCACCTCAAAGATTTATTTTATGTGTTGAGAATATTACAATTATTCTATTTTGGCTGATTTGAAATGTACAATAACTTGTTGCTAACTCTAATTTCTCTACTGTATTATGAAATACCAGAACTTATTTCTCCTATGTAACTGTATTTTTGTACCCATTAGCCAACTTTCCTTCATCTTCCTTCTCTTCTTCTCTTTCCAGTTTTTGGTAACCAGCATTGGTTACCAAAACAGCAGAATTGCTGTCTACCTCCATGAGATACATTTGTTTTAGCCCTTACATATGAGTAGGAATAGGTGATATTTGTCTTTCTGTACCTAGAAACTGAGAAATGGTAATAAACTTTTATAAGCAAGTCCCTGTTTACATTTTATTAAATAATAGTTGGAAATTTTTAATAAAAGTCATCAGTAAATAAAGGTTCAAAAATCTTAAGACCTTGAAGTTTTTCACAAATTACAATTTTTGAAAACAAGCTTGTAAACAGAAAAACCTATACGTGTATCACAGCAAAATAAAGGAAGGGTAAACAAATCAAATGATGAGAGCTTAAAAAACATACATGATTTAATTTTGAAAATGTATATTTGACACTGACAGTGATCAATCTTACAAAAAAATCAAGAAAACAATCCCATTTACAATAGCTACAAAACAATAAAATACACAGGAATAAATTAAATCAAAGGTGAAAAATCTCTAAAAGAAAACCTATAAAACACTGATAAATTGAAGAGGACACAAAAAATTGGAAATATATTTCATACTCAAGGACTAGAAGAATGAATATTGTTAAAATCTCTATACTATCCAAAACAATCTACATTTCCAACATAATCCCTATCAAAATACCAAAGACATTCTTACAGAAATAGAACAAAAATCCTAAAACTCATAGGGAATCATGAAAGACTCCAAATAGCTAAAGCAATCCTAAGCAAAAAAAGCAAGGCTAGAAATATCACACTACCTAATTTCAAATTATTCTAACAAAGCTACAGTAGTCAAACCACCATGGTACTGATATAAAACTCCAAGAACATACACTGGGGAAGAGACAGACTCCTTTTAAATAAATCATGCTGGGAAAACTAGATATCCATATGTAGAAGAATTAAGGTAGATACTCATCTTTTGCCATATACAAAAATCAACTGAAAGTGGATTAAAGACTTAAATGTAAGAACTGAAACTAGAAACTATGAGAAGAAGATACTGATGAAATGCTACAGGACATCAGTCTGGGCAAAGTTATTTTTAGAAGGTAAGATCACAAAAGCACAGGCAACCACAGCAAAAATAGACAAAAGAGTTACATCAAGCTAAAAAGTTTCTGCACAGCAAAGGAAACAATCAACAAAGTGAAGAGACAACCCATACAATGGGAGAAAATATTTGCAAACTACCCATCTGACAAGGAATTAATAGCTAGAATATATAAGGAAAAAACAATTCAATAGTAAAAAGAACAAAAAATCCAATTTTAAAAGTGGTCAAAAGACCTGAATAGACACATCTTAAAAGATGACACACAAATGGTCAACAGGTATATGAAAAAATGTTCAGCATCACTAATCACCAGGAAGATGCATATCAAAACCACCTCACCGCAGTTAGAATACTATTATTAAAAAGACAAAAAATAACAAATGCTGGTGATGATGCAGAGAAAAGTGACCACTTTTACACTATCGGTAGGAAAGTAAATTAGTATAGCCACTATGGAGAATGGTATGGAAGTTTCTCTAAAAACTAAAAATAGAACTACCATGTGATCCAGCAATTCCACTGCTGAGCATATTTCCAAAAGAAAGGAAATCAGTATATTTAAGAGATATCTACAAGCCTATGTTCATTGCATCACTAATCACAATGGCCAAGATATGGAATCAACCTAAGTGCTCTCAGTGGATAAAAGGATAAATAAAATGTAGTATAGACATACAATAGAATATTATTCATCCATAAAAATAATGAAATCCGGCCGGGCGCGGTGGCTCAAGCCTGTAATCCCAGCACTTTGGGATGTAATCCCGAGACGGGCGGATCATGAGGTCAGGAGATCGAGATCATCCTGGCTAACCCAGTGAAACCCCATCTCTACTGAAAAAAAAAAAAAAATACAAAAACACTAGCCGGGTGAGGTGGCGGCGCCTGTAGTCCCAGCTACTCGGGAGGCTGAGGCAGGAGAACTGCGGGAGCCCGGGAGGCGGAGCTTGCAGTGAGCCGAGATCCGACCACTGCACTCCAGCCCGGGCGACAGAGCGAGACTCCGTCTCAAAAAAAAAATAATAATAATAATAATAATAATGAAATCCTATCATTTGCAGGAACATGGATGGAAATGGAGGTCGTTATGTTAAGTGAAATAAGCCAGACAGAAAGACAAATATTGCATGTTCTCACGCATATGAGGGAGCTAAAAGTGTGTCTCATGGAGATAGAGAATAGAATAGTGGTTACTAGAGAAGGCAGAAGGGATGAAGAAAAGTTGGTTAATGAGTACAAAAATATGGTTACATAGAAGTAATAAGTTCTAATATTTGATAGTACAGTAAATAAATTATAGTTAATAATTTATCATATTTTTCAAAATATCTAGAAGAGAATAATTATGTTTTTAACACAAAAAGGCAGATGTTTGAGGTGCTGGATATTTCAATTACCTTGATTTGATCATTACACGTTGTATACATGTATCAAAATACCACATGTATCCCCAAAATACGTACAATATATCCTAAAAAATAAAATAAAGAAAATCTTTATTCGTGCTTCAAGTTTCTCAACTTAGGAGAAGAATCTCGATGAAGTGCTTATTTTTAAGTGGACAAATACATATCCTGTATCAGAATGTAATGAAATTTAGAAAGGTATGACTGTAGTATCTAAGTTTTGTTAAATATTCATAGAAATTATAAATAGAAACAAATTTGATGAGTTGTCTTGTAAGATCATTTTTTGAAGAAAGTTACTCTAAATGGAGGTAAAAAGGTAGCAAACACTTTTGAAGATGTTTGGTCTGGAATATTTACACATTTTAATATTTTTAAAAATAAGAACTAAGGATATCCTTCATTTAATATTTGTCCTGAACTTACCAGGCACCTCAACACCTGTAGAGAGTGTTTTCTCAGTTAAAAATAGTGTGATCTTAGACAAGACTCATTGAAGGTATCAACAAGTTCAATCTTATGAAAAACTCAGCTACTCGGGAGGCTGAGGCAGGGGAACTGCTTGAACCCAGGAGGTGGAGGTTGCAGTGAGCCAAGATCATGCCACTGCACTCCAGCCCGGGCAACAGAGTGAGACTCTGTCTCAAAAAGAAAAAAAAACGTTGAAAAGTACAATTTTCAGACAAATACTGATGTCAATATAATAAAAACAGATAGGCTAAGAACAATCTTACAGTACACAAATACTTCCCAAAAAAGACTATTCCACTTATAGTCATTTTTTTGATAGCCAGATAACCAAGTGGGTTTTTTGTTTGTTTAGCTTTAATGTATATGTACACATTGATTTTAATTGACTTAGAGATTTTTATTTTTGAAAATAGTATTTGAATAGGAATATTCTATAGTTTGAGACCAGAAAATAATTGAATTGCCAATAAAATACAATAAAATAAGAAATCTTACCCAGTATCAAACTTTAGTAATTTTAAAACATAAAAGTAAGCTTGATACACAGGCGACACCTAAAGAAGTCTGAGGGCAACAACACAGCTCCTCAATTGATCCTTGCCACATTAGGATGTGTTCCAGTCTACATCTAACACATGTAATCACCAAATGATGCATGGGAGGCATTACTTACAGAGTGGGAACTATTTTGATCATAAAGCATCTCCATTTCATATTCTGATAATTACCTAAAACTGACATTGACACTTTCAAACAGGATATGCACCAGGAATCTTTCAATTCTATAGTTGTTTGCCATAAGCAACCCAGATAGATCAGATATTTTCTGCTGAAAGTATTCCACAGACAAGGACTCTCAGTTATGTCTTTTCCTTAATAAATACCGAGTGTCTGATTAGCACGTTTCCATGTTTCTTTCCTCTCTCTCTCTCTGCAGATATACAGATATACATCTGTATCTCCAATTCCTCCTTCAGTCATAGATCAGCTGCTAACTTTTTCCTCCCCACAGGTATTACAATGTTAGAGTACGGGCTGGGCATGGTGGCTCACACCGGCTAATCCCAGCACTTTGGGAGGCCAAGGTGGGTGGATCACTTGAGTCCAGGAGTTCAAGACCAGCCTGGGCAACATGATGAAACCCATCATGGGGCACAGTGGCACATGCCTATAGTCCCAGCTACTTGGGAGGCTGAAGCAGGAGGATTGTTTGAGCCCAGGATGCGGAGGTTTCAGTAAGCCATGATTCTGCCATTGCACTCCAGCCTGCATGACAGAGCAAGACACTGTATCCAAAAAAACAAACAAAAAAAAAACTGTTGGAGTGCTTATACCAAGATAATAAACCTATTTATAGATGGATACATATTACTTCAAAAACATATAATTTTTTTTTTGAGATGGGGGGGTCTCACTCTGTTGCCCAGGCTGGAGTACAATGGCGTAATCTCGGCTCACTGCAACCTCTGCTTCCCAGGCTCAAGCAATTCTCCTGGCTCAGCCTCCTGAGTAGCTGGGATTAAAGGCACGTGCCACCATGCCCAGCTAATTTTTGTATTTTTTTAGTAGAGACGGGGTTTCACCACATTGGTCAGACTGATCTTGAACCCCTAACCTTGTGATCTGCCCACCTCAGCCTCCCAAATTGCTGGGATTACAGGTGTGAGCCACCGTGCCCAGCCAAATACATATAATTTTAATTATTTTGAACATCACCTTTCACTCTCAAAACTGTCTGGATTTGGAGTGGGTGATAAGTCATGTGATCACCCTAGCTATTATATTTGAATTCATACAACTCACCAGATGTGATTTTGCCAAGTTTGTATGAATGATATTTCATTCCTCCTATGTAATACATCTGCAAATTAAACACTCGAAGTGGTAGGTGGTGCCTGAATCCTGCTATAGTTGTCAGTTTCCCATTGGTGTGATTAACCAAGATTGGTTTGATTTCTTAGCTTGCTTTTCTACTCATAGATACTGTTCTATAAGAAGAACAAGCCTAAAAATTTCTAAAATAAGTATATTATATTTCAAAGTATTTACAATTTAGAGCAAGCCTTATAAAAAGGCACCTGCTTGAACTGAAGTATCTTTCAAGTCTACCAAGGACACAGCTACATTGCATTATCCCCGCCATGTACCAAAAGCACATGAAAAAAATTCACCTTTGATAGAAATCTAGTGATTTCTTTCCATCAACAGAGTTTCCAAATTATTTTACTGAATATTTCTGAGTTCTTCTTCTTGCTTTGGTTAATAATTAATCCATAACCATGATTATTCATTGTTTAATGAATAACATATATATAGAACTATATGTTTATGGCATCATTCTAACACAGCTCGTCTACATTCTCTTTCCCAAAATATCAAGATATACATTAAAACAAAAACAAATTCAAAAAAGAAATACAAAACCACTTCAGCATAGCACCCAACAATATTAATGTAAAAGCTTTTATGATAGAGAATGGACTGGTCCGCAATATGTCAAAGTTTATCTTTGGCATTTCCCTGCTTCTCTTTCTCTTTTCCTCTCTTAGCTCCTGTGTCTCCTCTGCCCCACTCGCAGATATCCAGGGCCCTCATTCTGCCTTTTGGATGACAACAATTAGCCTACTTCAGTGCTCTCAGCTCAGGCTTGCCTTATAATGAAAAATCCCGAGGACTAAATTACTTCCCTTTTCTCTCTTCCTGGGCTCCATCAAAATGCACATAACTAGAAAAAAGCTATTTAATTAAACTAAGCCACACTGGACTGTGAATAATTGATTAATAGACTACTTAACCCTCCCTGGGATATTTTTCTTTTAAAAGAGGACACTCTAACCTGAGTGACTCTGTAACAGACAGAATTTCAAACAGTTCAAAAAAGTAAAGAGAAATATATAGGCTTCATTCAGGGAGATATGTTTCGATAGAAGGGCCTTCTAAGAGTTCCTTAAATTATCCATGTTGGCGGCCACATAGTCAGCCTCCATTCCTAACTAGGAGAATAAAGCATTGACTGAAATGTCCTTTTGCAGTTTTACAAGTGAGCAGTAAAGTACTCTCAAAGGAAGGCATTTGACTTTGAAAGAGACTTCAGAAGTCAAAGTATGGTTTATTAGTCCTTTGGGTGAACTGAGAAATACAAATGCTTCTTTTAATTTGGAGCCAAATTCCTAAGAGTCATCCTTAAACACCAAATATCACTATGACAAACGGCAAATCCTTTGTTGTGGAAGTGACCCTTTTTTAGATTAGTTACATGTTTGTTAACTTTTAATTGGAGGATGGGAATGAGCACCAGAAATACATGATACAGTTCTGTATATTGCAAAGATGCAAATAACAATGTATTGGAAAAGAAATCTCATACTAAAGTTCTTCCTTTCATTTCATCCATCCTACCTTCTAGATCTCTCTCTCTCTCTCTCTCTCTCTCTCTCTCTCTCTCTCACACACACACACACACACACACACACACGCACATTAACCTTTGAGGATAGTAAAATCCACTATTCCTCAAACAGTATTTACAGAGTATTCTCTTAAAATTTAGCTATTATCTAAAATTTTGGAATAACATTCATAATTACAATGCTATCATATCATTATTGTTAATAAAATAGGTTTGATGTGGTTAGGACTACCTTTTTGCTTTGATTGACAGTATATTTTTTTCTGCCCTTATACCAGGCATAAAATGCAAAGAGAAGGAACTACTTATTCTCGGCCTTCAGTTTCACTGACATAAATTGAAGCTTATCCTCTGCTCTGGCTTATTGTATATTTTACCCTCCTCTACACCCAGGTGACAATGCAGACCTCTCTGGTCATGATAAAAGCCTCCAGCATTTTACTCTGTTGCAATAGTTTTAAAAATCAACAACCTAACCCTGGTTATCAGTCAACTACATTAATATCTCAGAGTTAATGAGCATCTTTTTGCAGAAATGTCAGGCTATATTTAGCCCTTTGTGAACTTTTTCATTGTATTAAAATATTACATTTTGTCTTAATTTTCAAAATTCATATGATGGGGCTGGATTAAGGGTTACTACACAAGAAAAGCATTCTTAGTCCTGGTATATATTCCCCAAACAAGAAAATTTTTATTAGTTTTTTCTTTCCACTCAAAAAAAATCCTTGTAGCTAAGTAAATTTTCTACACCAAACCCTGCTGCACTATTAGCTTCAGATCTATCATCTGAAAGAGGCTGTCATTTTCCCACTCAAAGGTACATCTTGAATAGGGTGAACAAATGTATCTAATTCAACTTTTTTTAAAAGACATGACCCACAAGAATGGGAAGAACAGACAATGGCAATGACATTTTTAAAGCTGAGAAGCAGGTGGACAAATAGTCCCAAGACAGCTCAATCTTCAGTGAGTGATGGGAAAAGCCAAGAATTAACTAGTTACACACCAGATACCCCCAAATGCTCAGCCACTAGCAGTACCAACTTCTCTAAAACTGGGAATTAAAAATGGGTAGGCAGATAGAAACCTAAAATAAGGAGACCGGATAAAAGCTATCTGAGAACTACTTAGATATCTGTATGTCTTCCCCTACTCCACTTTAGTCACTTAAGTTATTAGAATCTTGTTTCAATCTAATCATCTTTATATTGAGCTAAAACAAACTGATTCATCTCCAAATAAGGAATACCTTTAAAGAATTCATTTACTGGCTAGTCCTCAATAATATCCTCCTCTCTTTAGAAAAACAGAGACCAAGAGGTGCCAAAATTATTATTCCACAGTCTTTAGCACAGAGTGCCACTTGGATTTTCTCACAAGCTGATAAAGTGCAAAACCTGCTCTGATCCATTTAGACTCCAAAGCTTCATTACAAACCTCCCAATAATTGAACACCTGCAATTCATTATGAGCATGCTGTAATCCAGGGCTTCATGAAGAAAGTATCTGAATGGTAGGAAGCAGTTGAAATGAATCTTCCGAATTCCTTTACAATTCTAAAAGTAAACAGGAGACTTTCTGGATATGGTTAAGATACAGAAAATCAGATGGAGCCTAGGTTCTTTAACATTCATTGCAATAAAACCTTTTGCATACTACCTAACTTCTAAAATACAGAGAATTATGTTTTAAAATTTCAAGACCTTCCAAGAGGAAATATTGAAGTAAAAATTTCCAACAAATACTGGTGAAATAATTTCACTCTAAATGATAATTCATGTTGATAGTTCCCTATTAAGAATCATGTTAGAAGCCTGTAATTCCTCCCCTTGAAAACATATAACCAGTCATGCTATATTGGAATCAGCTCTAGAAAATGATCTCTTACCACCAGAAATATTTTCACAGTCTGTTCTGGAAGAACAACCCAGTCTTTATCAAGCTAATTATCTTAAGTATATAGGGTAATTACTTCAAGATGGGCAAGGTGATATTTTTATACTTAATCATTCCAAAAAATAGACTGATAATATTTTTAGTATTTTTTAGAACTCCATAACAGATTTTTTCATAACAAATGATAAATATCAATCAGGTATCCAGAACAGCTATTCTAAAGCCACTATTCACCTCTGTTCCATCTCACTTAGGGACAGTTAAGATTAACTAACAGTTAAAATTAATTTCTCTGAATAATTTCTTTGACCCATCTCTTGGGTCTATTATTAGCATTTGACCCAATAGGCAGAGACCATCAAGAATAAAAAAGGTATAATGCTGACAATTCTGTATATCACCACTCTGGAATATCAATCATATACAGTTAAAAGCCAGGATTTTTCTTATGCCACATTCAATCTTCCACTTCAATCTTTAAAGAGATTAAATACGTCTGTGTTCAAGAGCACTCTAAAAATCTGTATGTAAAAGTGATTTAGTAATGTTGTTGATTTACAAAAATAAAGCAATAGTAGAGCATCCTACTCTTTGAAAATGCGTAATTTTATTTTCTCTTTGTAAGAGGCCTCTCAAATAAGTGTTGGTCTCTGTTGACAATAGTCATAAAGCTCAGTATTAACATTAAATGTATTTAATTTGGTAAAATCATTTAGCTTTTAAAAGGAAAATTTTAAGTAGCCCAAATAAGAAAACCAACTCACAAAGCTACATGCGGGTATAGTTTATAACTGAAGGCGCATGAGGATGCAATGCTACTTAAAATCAGACACGGACCGAGGGGCCTGAATTGTTGTATACAGACAATGTGGTATATTAGTCACTTCTACCTTAAAGTTTTTCATTCCAAAGTGATTTGCTTTTCTTCCTAGAAGGCACAGGAGAGCTAACTGAAAATATACTCATGGGTTGTAAAACAAAAAACATTGTGAACCATATATCTTATCATCTAAGCAAAAAAAAAAAAATTATAAACATAATTTTATCAAATCCTAAGAACACTTATTTCTTTTGGACAAATTCCATGAGAAAAAAAATGTGCCTTGCAGAAAGTGTGGATAGCCTTTCATAAGAAACAGATAATACTACTTAAGCCAACTGATAGTACTTAATTACTTACCTTTTTGCCTTAGTTACAACAAAACTTCTAGAAACAAATTCACTGCCCCAAAATCATAGTAATCTCAGTTGCTTCACAGCATAGAAACCTTGTATTCTTCCTTTATCTTTAATTATTCAGCTTTACATTGCTTTAAATTTTTAAGACCAATTCCAAATAGGTAATGAACATTTCAAATAGATTCCAAAATCCTGACAATCTTCTGATTGCTTCTTCTCACATATGCCTGTCTTCTTTTGGCACCAAAAGAATTCTAGAATCAGAATATTTCTTTGTGATGTATTAGATAATTGGCTATTATTATCATCCTGCCTATGTCAAGGGGAGCTCCCTATTCCAAACAATATAGGTCCAGACTAAGCTCCTTCATGAAGAACACCAAATCTGACAACAAAAAATAATAAAATACCTCACAGGAGAAAGACTCTACTTTTAACATATAAAATTTAAAAGAACCAATAAAAGTTGACTGAAGGATAAGCATTCCTTATTTTTCATCATTTCTTAAAATATTTAACATTATATAACAGTATAAAACCACAGTTGTCCATGGATGATTAAAAGTGCCATGCTTATAAAACCAAGTATTAGATTACATCAAAAGGCTTGATGTAATCAATGTTGCATCAAATGCAACACTGAATGCAAAACTAACAAATGTTGTAAAGTATTAGACCTAGAAAACTGAAATTACTTTGCAGCCATCTCTAACTGGTTTAAATTTATAAGAGTTCAGTTTAACTGGGCTTGGTGGTAAATGAACTAAATACTGTGATTGGCATCTGATCTTAATACACACATTGTGATATCTTCAAAATTGACACTTTCTTCTTGGTCACTCTTCTCTCTTGTATCACCACTATATAAGGCAGTGATCCTCAATCAGAGATGGTTTTACTTACCTGGGGACATTTGACAATGTCTAAAGACATTTGTGGTTGTCGCAATGGGGATAGTGTTACTGGCATATAATGGGTAAAGGCCAGGGATGATGCTAAACCATGATGCTAAACCCCTTACAATGCGCGAGACAACTCCAGACAACAAAGAATTACCCAATCCAAAATAATAGTATTGTGAAGATTGAGAAACCCTGGCAAAAGGACTAACAGTACAAAGATCCTATTAATGTGCTATGCTTCATGTTGTAATAAGGAAGACGAAAGAACTAAGGCTAACAACTTTTTCAATGGTCAATTTAACCCTAGAATTTATTCTACATTTTGGCACCCAAAATCCATACTCATTCATTAAGCTCTCATTCTAGTCACATACTTTCATTCAAGAATTTTCTTATGCCATTCCAATCCAATGCTGGCAGATACCTCTGAATAATTAATATTAAGTACCATTTTTAATAAAAGCCCTCAGGGTCATATGTCTATTCTGAACAAAAGCTCAAAGAGAAACTAAATAAAATACATTTTGTCGGTCACTAGTCCTTCAATGTCTTCTATTTAAGCCATCTTTTACTCCCAAATGAAGTTGATTATTCAGTGGCAATTTTCCTGTTTCTGTTATAGTTCTGACAGTTCTCTGAAACTTCAACCTTGGTCATGAAGAGACATGCTCCAAAATGCAAATCAGGTATCCTCACCATACTAAAAACTACACAGTGTCACAATAGAAATATCAGAAACCAAAGTTCTCTGATCAGATGCTTTCTATGAAATACGAAATAGCTAAACCAACTCTAAGCTATGCCTCAAATTTATATGCTTCCAAGCTATTCAAATATAAAACAAGCACTAACAAATGGGCAACCTTGTCCATCGCAAGGCTAATAAATCAAAATCACCAAAGTAAGTTAACTGCATTTTCAGTGGGTGCAGATTTATCATCACAGGCATGATAATCATGCAACCACTATAAAAAGCAATGTGTTTTCCATGACCTTGGTCATAATTCACCAACAACACTGACTTATAATGTTTCACTATATCACTCTGGGCACACTCTAAAAAACGACTTCAGGACTTTGGGTCTTCTGAACACGCATGTGTTCATCTGATGATTTTTTTGACACTACAGTTTAGTATGAAAACTATAAACACCTAATACCTAAAGAATAAGGCAGTGGATAAGAAAACTAAAGAAAAGCAGGACTTAAATGTCTTTAAAGGTTTCTGAAAATGAAAAGCTGGCAGGAAATCTCAGTTAGTTCAAATACAGAAGCCTCCACATTTTCACCTTTTCAACAATGACTATAACCCTTACATCTGACAATTTCTTTTAGTTGAATTCCCTACAGCAGGAATGTCATCAAGGTTGAAATAAAGTCAGAGAAGTTTCAAGCATTCTGTTCTGTAAGTAGTTTTATTTTGATTTCCACAAGTGGAGAAAGGCTTGACTGCCGCAAATGTTTCCCAGAAGGAGAAAGTGGTTAAGAGATGCTGATACCTTTCCAGGTTTTCAGAGATTAATAGAAAGTATAGAAAATCACATAAGGAACACAAGATAGAGGAAACAAGTTGCTGCAAAGATGGACAAGATATCAAAGTATACTTTCCTAACTTGCACCGTTGCTCCCAAGTTTAGAACGTGAAAGAACTGAAATTGCATTTTTAAAATATTTAAATGGAGACTTTTAAAATCCTAGGACAAAAGGCCAAGTGTCCAGAGATAAAATTTTGAAAAGTTTGACTATTTAAAGAACTGCATAAAATCAAAAGCCTGAATTGGAATCCTGATTGGGATACTTCCTAGATGTGTAAATTTGGGCTAGCTATATAATCACTCAGAGCCTCTGGTGTTTGTTCTTATTGTTGTTTGTTTTATTTTCACTTTTTGGTTGTTTTGGTTTTGGTTTTTAGTTGTGAGGTAGAGATCATAATGTATATCAAGAGCATGAAACGTATGTTATGCAAGGAAATTCATGCCATTAATTATTAACTCTCCCATGAAATAGGTTATGGGTCTTTGTGAGAAGACAAAGAGCAGAGACAGAGAGTGAGCAAGAGCTCCACATTTATTGCTGACCATGGGTTCTGAAGGCAGTCCAGAAAGTGATCACTGTCGAGTTTTTCTGACTGCTGGGTGGGAAATGAATCCATTGGAAAACTCAAGATTCTAATAATAGTGGTAGCTAACATGCTAGACACAACAATCTAATTGAGGTGGTTCTATCATTATCTATTAGGATTCTTATTCTACTACTGCAAAAATCAAAGATCAGATAAATTAAGGAGATTTCTCAGGTCATAGGCATCAAATGGAGGTGTGATAAAACCAAAAGCAAGCTCGAGAGCTGGCAGCAATGGTCATAGAGTGGGTTCTCTCCATAAGGGGTCCCAGATGCAATGAAACATTAGAATCATTCTCATGAGAGACTAAACTATCAAATATTCCTTTATTCTGTTTCAAAAATACATATTAATGGAAGAGAATAAAAAATTCAGAGTATTAAAAGATAATTTGAAATAAATAAGAAAGATTGAATTATAAAATAAATATAATTGGGATAATAACCCTCCATTTGGGAAAGAAGAAATCCTGTCACACACCATAACACACAAAAAATAAACTACAAGGAAATAACTTTTATTGCTATTGTTGTTGTCATTGTTAGAGACAGAGTCTTGCTCTGTTGCCCAGGCTCAAGTGCAGTAGCATGATCATGCTCACTGCAACTTTGAACTGCTGGATTCAAGCAATTCTTCCACTTCATCCTCCTGAGTAGCTATGACTGCAGGCACACACTATCACATCTGGCTAACTTTTAAAATATTTGTAGAGATAAGTCTCTCTTTGTTGACCAGGCTGCTCTCAAATTCCTGGGTTCAAGCAATCCTTCTACCCAGGACTCCCAAAGTGCTGGCATTATAAGCATGAACCACCATACCTGTCCCCAAAATAAAATTTTATGCATAAAAACCCAATAGCATATTTTAAAAATTACAGTATTTTTATGTTGAGGCTGTTCTGTCTAAGCATGACTAAAAAGCCAAAAATCATACAGGAAAATATTAAAAGTTTTGACCTGTAAAATTTAACTTCTGTTCAAAAAATACACCACAAACAAAGTCAAAAGATATATTATTGAGCAAAACATTTGCAGCATATCTTTAAAAAAGTACAAATTATCAATTTAAAAAGATGAACATTGTTTTTAAAAAATCAAAAGACATACAGAGACAATTCATAAAATAAATGAAAATGGCCAGTAATTAAAAGATGATTGAAAGATAATAATTAAAACAACAATCTGATACTTTTCACCTATCTGTCAAAAATTATTATGATTATTAATGCCCAGTGCTGGGGAAGTTGGGACTCATTTCATTGCCAATGAGAGAATACATAGGTACAAGTTCTCTGGAAAGGAATTTAGCAATCTACATCAAATTCAAAATGTATGTGCCTTCAAACTAGCAATTTTACTGCTAGGGATGTTTCTAAGGAACTAATCTAACAAGTATTCAATAAGTTATGTAGAAAGGCATTTGTGGAAAAACTAGTTAAAACGATGACATCTTTCAAACAACGTAAGTGTCCCTCAGTTTGTTGATCAAATTATGGTATTTCCATACTATGATATGTTATTCATTTGTTTAGAAAAGTAGATTAATATTTAGAAACCTGTTCTTGGCATAGTGTTGCTTGATTAAAGCAGGCTAGGGGATAATTATTTATTATAGCATAATACAATTTATGTAATCAAATACATATTTTTAGGTCTGGAAAGGTGTAACCAAAGAAATAAAAGAAAATAGCTTGGAAAAATATAAACCAAGGTTAACATGGTTGTCTATGAATAGTTGAATCATAAATATTATTTTCTTCCTTTTGTTTCAATATTTCCTGATTTTTCTTTAATAAACATGTTTTGCCTTTGTAATTAAACTTATTACAACCAAAGAATTTATATTAAAATATTCATCTTTTTAATAGGCTCATAAACATTAATTAAAGAAAATCAATCTGTTTTTACAGAGGAATACTGTTTTTCTTTTTTTGCATCTACACTAAAATAGACCAGTCTTCCTAGTAATTGTTTTTTCATATTTAAGATAAATTGATTCATTGCTTCTAAAATCTAAAATCAAGGAGTATAGCTAATACTTACTCTAGCCCTTACAATTTTAGCCTTTCCAAAGTAAAATTGTAAGTGTCTGCTGGTCAATTCGTTTTTAAACTAAAATGGATGATGTAATATTAGTATCCAACACACGTTGTTGATTGGCTGACTCATTTTCTAGCAATGTGTAGAAAAATGTCATGGTGCCTATGAACACACTAAAATACGATGACAGATTAATTATTTAGAGGGTGAATCATAGCTACAGAAAAAAATAAACAAGGGAAAATAAAGGATTCTGAAATTAATCACATGAAGGATTCTGTGTAAATGTGGAAGACAGGTTCTTCTATTTGTAGATGATAGTTGGCTACTTCTGGAATTAATTTTTAAAGTCTCCAATCATGTTCTGAAAGCATTCAGTCTCAAAACAAGTTTGTTATTTTAGTCTCCACACTCATTGAGCGTTTCTCCAGAGAAGCTGCCAAACCCAGCACCAGTTGGCCTCTTGGGAACAAGACTAAGCTAACAGCAGATACTTCTTTTTGAACTGTTAATAGATGTTAAAAGGATAGAGCTGAACTAATCTAAATCTATTAAGTTGGAAACAAAGGTTGCCTCCAAGGGAATTTGAATTCTATGGTCAAAATTTAAAACATTTCCATTTTCTTCCCCATAACTGCTTACCTTTTTTTTTTTTTTTTTTTTTTTTTTTGAGACTAAGTATCACTCTGTCGCCAGGCCAGAGTGCAGTGGCGGCACAATCTTTGCTCACTGCAACCTCCGCCTCCTGGGTTCAAGCGATTTTCCTGCCTCAGCCTCCCAAGGAGCTGGGACTACAGGCGGGCACCACTATGCCCAGCTAATTGTGCTTACCTCTTTTAAGTGCTCTGCTTTTTCTTAAATATTGCTTGTAAATAAGTGCCTATCAATTCTACTGCTCTCTTTTGCCTGGCTCTTTCCTGTGTTGTCAAAGTGGTCCTTGGAAGCATTAGTGAAACCTGAATAAAACTAGGCATAGCAGCATGTTACACAAGCCTCATTTCCTTACCTCCCTTCCTGGACCCCATCCAGACTATCAGTGAAATTTACAGAGATTCAAGTTAATAGGGAGAAAAAAGTAAAAGCACATGATTGCTAGATTGCTAATGAGAGTATAAATTGGTCCCACTGCTCTGCAGGGCAATATAAAGCAAGGCTTTTTAAAATCTTCATGCCCTTATACCCAGTAATTCCACATAACTATTTATAGTCAAGTAAGTCCAGCACAGCATTATTTGATTCACAATAGATTCATTCACTTGCCAGATTTTTTTTCTAACTTTAATCACATAGTACTCTAATACAGAAAACACTCAGACATCCAGAAACAACGTTAGAGCTGCAGTAGACATGAAAAATCTTTTTGCTCAGTTATTTCCAGTGATTTTCAAACAGGTTCCTAAGGATTATTTTTAAATGTTGGAGAGTATTTGATGGTCCTAGTGGGTGGGCCAGGGATGTCACATGCTGGCAATGCCTGAATTATTTCCATATAACAAAGAATTCCCCTGCCCAAAGTACCAGCAGTAGAACTGGTGCTCTACCCAGGTCCTCTCTTCAAGGTCACCCATTCCCAGTTTCTGGGAATATTGCTTATTTCTGGATCATAGCTATGTCTTTCATAAGGCATTGCTGCAGAGACCTGCCTTGCCCAAGGTTTCATTATTCCTCCTCCCAGGTGGTACCCATGGGTGATGTCTGGCCGATACAGGAAACAATGGCTGACTCCTTTGCTTCAACTTGGGACAATTCCACAGGGCCTTCCTATTCCTATAGCTCCTTGTAGGATTGACTGAGGGCCTCAATTGGTACCCTATTTCAGGTTAGCTTCTCCCTCTGCCCAATCCTGCCTTCCCAACTTCATTATAAAAGTATTTCTTATGAACACACACCAGTAAAACTTCTGCCTTCAACTCTCCCTCTCAGTTTATTTCCATGGAACCCAATTTATGACAATCTTCACTGAGATACACTGCTTTAGTCCATCCCCTTATACTCCAGATGTGTCAAGAAGGTGCTAGAGAAAGATCATGTCTAAAGTACAGAGGTAGATAGTTAAGCAATCTTTGCACATACTACACGTTAGAAACTACAAGAAGTTTAATAGGGAGAGAACCAAGAAAGAAAGAAAAGCATGTTAAAATATTTATTGTGGGAAAGTATACGTACCTAAAGAGAAGAAAGAAGAATGAAAATGACAAAAAGCATTAAGACATGACTGTATGGAGAAATGTTAAATAATGATAAAACTTGAGAAGCAATATTACTCATTTACTACAATAAGATAAAAGAAGACTGCCCAAATATCTCAGTTTGGGGAAGACTATTTACTGGATTCTTTAACTACTCTCGGTCTGTCTAAACTATTCATAATTAGTGTTCATCATGGTGATGAAGCCAAAAGATAATAATTAGATACTTTTTTCTTAAAAGTAAACAGCTACTAGGACATAGAGACCATCAACTGTAGTGAGAGTGAATAAGCATGAAAGTAAAACAAATCCCTTTCATCTGCAACCACTATTCCTCTGTCCTCAGAAAAGGCAACTAATTCTAAACACCCATTGTCCACTAAGTCTTTCTTATCCCCAGTGTTCTCTTCCTAGTCATTTGTCAATCTTGGAAGACATGTCTCTTCCATGGCCCATTACTCCACCCTTATTTTAACACAGTTCTTAAATACAGTGTGATGATATTTTTACCCTGCAACTTTTATACTTACTATACCTCTGTTCTGTATCAAATGCAGAAATTTCCTGTATTTTCAAGAATAGTGTAGAAAGAACTGCAATACTGCTGAGAGTTCCAGTTGTGACCTAACAAGCACCTCTCCAAAACAGAAAAAAAAAAATGCAGATTTTGAAAAAATTTTTAATGTAACCCCACACTTAGAATGCAGAACTAGTTTGTAAAATTAGTAAGACTTTTTATTTTTGCATAAAAACAAAGCTGACTTTATCACACTGGCTTTCTTAATTTTCTCAGAATCAAAACTAGTATTTTTTAAAACAGGAAATAAAGTACACTAAATGAATGGAATTATTACCAAAGCCAATATGGCCAAGATAATTTTCCCCAAACCCTCATTTGAAAAGAATTTGATATCTTAATGTAAAAAGTCAAAGAAATCCTTGGAGTTTAAGCATCTCAAAACATTGTGTCAAATACCTAACATTTATTTTTAAGTAATTTGAACAGTACTTTTATCCTGTACATGTCCAAAAACAATCTTGAAAAAAATATTATTCTAACTTACAGTTAAAATGTCCTGCCTTTCAAAGTCTAACAGGTAACATGGATAAAATACTAGGATCTTGTTTATTCATTCATGATATGAAAAGAATCTTGTCCAACAGCTTCAGGAAAATGTACTAAGTAGAATTTACGTTAATCATTTTCTCATTGTTATCTACAGTAGGAAGGAGTCAAACTTTAGGATTTAACTCTTTAAAAGTTGAATAATGACAGGAGTTATCATTGCCAGATCCCACTCAATTATGTAAAATCTATAATTTTACATCAAAGAGCACCATGGTACTATTTTAGTCATCCTCTGATTCACTGGCCTCGCTCTCTTCATATTGCATAGAACAATCATATGCTTAATTAAATTTAGAAAAAGTAATAAGCATTCCACATTTTGGGGTGGCAATATGGACCTCCTCCTGTGTTAAACATGTTCCAGTTTATGGCTAAGTTGACAATTCAAAGGCTAAACTAGAAAAGTCAGGACAGCTTGACTTTGTTGGGTTCCCAATTGTACAGCTTGCAATCTTTCTATTTCACTGAGGTAGCGGGGCACCATAACAGGAACAGATTGTTCCATCAGCAGAACAAAAATCGAACCAGCAGCAGTTTTCTTTAAAACTGAGACTGTTTTCCAAATGTGCGTGCTCTAGTTAGGACTAAGGTTATTTATTCAAATGCTAATAGAAGTTAAATGTGGTCATTAGCTTTCTAAGTTGAATTTAAAGACTATTTCTTTTCTCTCTTGCCTAGAAGATCTGGTCATATGCCTAGATATTTTCCTGGCTATTAGATTCTGAACCAAATTCCCCTTTGTATGAAATTGTGATTGATCCCTCTGTTTAGTGTGGCATCATTCCACAAACATTCACACATTTAGAAAAGAGTGTTGCCTCAGTTTCTTTATAATTATGATTTAGTTCTACTCTCCTGGGTCACTTTGAAGATCAAGGTAGTAAAGGACTAGAAACCCTTGCATAGTAGAAATAACGTTCTGGTAGATAGTCTTTATTAAATCTGTTCAATTTACATCCCTGGTTTTCCATTGTCTTTGTGATGAAAATCAAAACTACTTAATTTGGCTTACAAGTCCTGTACCATCTGCCTTCTGTTTACTCTTCCAAGGCCCCATTTTCCCCTTGAACTCTAGCCTCAGCTTCAGTAAACTTCTTCCCATTCTGCAAGGTACCAAACTTTGTTGTACTGGAGCCTGCACACATCCCTGTCTCTACCTGAACACTCTTGCTGGAAGTACTATGATCCCTTTTTTCTTGCCTGCCTACTTATTTCTCATTCTCATCTCATCTCTCTCTCTCTGATTCTAATACACATACACACATACGCACAGTATTTCTTAATGTCTGATAGAATTAGAGTTGCCATCAAAAGACATCTGTCTCAAATCATTTCTCTTACTAGGGCACCTTTGTGAAGATGCGAATATAAACTTTAGGAGAATTGGACATAGAATTATCTGCATGTAATGAACCTGGTGAAGGTAACAATACATTTTGCTTTATGAATATGGCAGGCACAGAAAAGAGCCTCAGGGTGAGAAAAGTCCAAGGAGAGTAGTAGGCATAGATGCAAACCTAGATGGGGTACCCACTTACAGGCCATGACCATCTCTGTATCAGTGCCACCAAACAAGGAACCAGCAAGTTTCTTGTGTGAATTCTGCTTCATGACAGTGGGAAGATAGAAGCTTACACTGAGAATCAACACTGCTTCATTCATTGAGAAAGTCTTGCTGTAAAAGAAATAAATAAATAAATAGCTGAATTTAAACAGGGTGTTTAGTGACTTTTAGTGGCACTGATCTACAGCACAATCTGAAGGCCCTAGAAAAAGAACTAAATAATAGGACCTTAAAAGCAAAAACAAGCTACTAAATAAAAATTTTACATCCACTATTTCTATTTATATCCATAACTCCATTCATTGTTTTCTCTTACCTCTGGCACACTAGACCTACCTGTGCTACTAACTGGGCAAAAAAGGGAAAGCCTCTTAATTCAGGAAACAGGATATTAACATCATTTTACAATAAAGAGGTTGCACTGAATCAGTGGTTCAACTGAGGGTGATTTTGACTCCCAGGAAGCATTGGCAACATCTGGAGAATTTTTTCATTGTCACAGCTACAAATAAATAAGAACATGCTACCGGCATCTAGTGAGTAGATACTAGGGATACTACTAAACATTCTACAATGCACAGGACTGTCTCTTCCTGCCCCCGCTACTTCCCAACAAAGAATTATCCATTTCAAATTATCATAGTGCTGAGGTTGAAAGATCCTTCATTAAATAACCTCTGAAGTCCCTTTCACCTTTAACATTCTCTGATGCTTTATTTTGATGTTCACTAGAATTGTATTTATTTTAGTGATCTAACGAAAAGTGGTCAAAAATGACTTCTTTAATGTGAATTTCTGCAGTGAAATATATGTAGGCCATAAAGAAAATAGGGTAATAAAATTTCAGTATAAATTCAAAAGTTGAAAATGGTTATAATGCTCAGCAAACTTCCTTAGTGTAGGTGATGTAGTCTAATGGAATAAAAAAATTAACAAGAGGGAAAATGCCAGAAATTTCTGCCTAAAATAATTTCTTTTTCTCTATCAGCTATTTGTTTAATCCAATTATATAAAAAGCAGAAAAATACTCAAGAAACCTAGATTCAGTCAGCATCTCTGTCCTGTTTCATTGCAGAGCCATAAGCAGGATTCTATTATATATTCTTGGCTTTAGTCTTTTGTTTGTTTTCACTGGAAAACAGAGATATTACTTGAAGGGTACAACCAAGAATGTTTGACACAAAAATAAGATGGTTTATCGTATTCACTGAGGCCACTGGTTAAAATGTATACTGTTTTTAAAAAATACTATCATTAATTCCGTTTTACAATGTCATTCTATATAAGTATTTTACAAATTCTTTTTTTTTTTTTTTTTTTTTTACGGAGTCTCGCTCTGTCGCCTGGGCTGGAGTGCAGTGGCCGGATCTCAGCTCACTGCAAGCTCCGCCTCCCGGGTTTACGCCATTCTCCTGCCTCAGCGTCCCGAGTAGCTGGGACTACAGGTGCCCGCCACCTCGCCCAGCTAGTTTTTTGTATTTTTTAGTAGAGACGGGGTTTCACCGTGTTAGCCAGGATGGTCTCGATTTCCTGACCTCGTGATCCGCCCGTCTCGGCCTCCCAAAGTGCTGGGATTACAGGCTTGAGCCACCGCGCCCGGCCATATTTTACAAATTCTTAAATCCAAACAGAATGACTATTCCTTTTAAATACAGTTTATAGTATATGACTAAATTTCTTTATTAAAACATTAATTCAAAAGCAAATACATCCTCTTGCATATAAAAATTATATCTTGATGATTTCTAATGCTCATTTGCTTAATGATATCATTGTGCCTGTAAAATTCACCAGAAGTTAAATTTGGGGCCCCTGTCCTTTGGTGAAAGATCAAAGATCTCAAAGAGGATGTCAGTCATACCCCTGGAATTATACCCCTCTAGTCGATCTGTTTCAGCTTTCTCAGCTGGCACGTGCATACTTGAAAAGAACAAAAAGAAAACCTTCTCATATTCCCAGGAGGGTCTTTTGTCTTCGTTACTCTTGTGCAGAGAGAAGTGATCTTGTCTCTGCATCTTCTATTACAGTTTTGTTAAGTGGTTCCAAAAGTACTCACCTCCCGAATTCTTGTATATTGCTTTTAAGTATTCTTCAAAGTCATTAGACCTTTTATGTTCCTAGCCATAAACAGATGGTATTATAATCCATGGTGCCTATATAAATATTAATGACTACATGCTAAGCATCAGATGCAAAATGGGCAATCAGGGTTTCTATTTAAATTTAAAAACTCAGAACAGAAATGTTAAGACAGAAACTGCAGACTAAAAACAACAACAACAACAGCAACCACTGCAGACTCAAAAAGTAATATGGATAACTGGAATGGTAACATAAATTTCCAAGTGTATAAGAATGAATAATGAGATAAAAATAAAATAAAAATGATACTGAAGAGTTAAAACACAAGCAACTCTTTTGACTAATTAGTACAATGTAGTATTTAAGAGTAAATTTCCTGAAATTCTAGCCCTACTTATGAGACACAGGCATACCTCTAAGATATTGTGGGTTCAGTTCCAGGCTACCACAATAAAGCAAATATTGCAATAAAGTGAGTCACTCAAACCTTTTGGTTTTTCATAAGTTATGTTTACACTATACTGTGGTCTATTAGTTTTTAAAGACAATTAACATTATGTCTTTAAAATGTGCATATCTTAATTTTAAAATACTTTATTGCTAAAAGATGCTAACAATCATCTCAGCCTTCAGATTGCAGCAATTCAGTGATATCTTTAAGCTCCACTTCTAATTCTGGTTCTCTTCCTATTTTCACTCCATCTGCAGTGACTTTTTTCACTAAAACCTTGAACCCCCTTCAAGTTATCCATCAGTGTTAAAATCAACTTTGTCCAAATTCCTGTAACTGTTGATATTTTGATCTTCCATGAATCACGAGAGTTCTTAATGGCATATAGAATGGTGAATCATCTCCAGAAAGTTTTCAATTTACTTTTCCCAGACTCAAATTACTATCTATGGCAGTCAGAGTCTTACAAAATGTATTTCTGAAATGACAGAACTTGAAAGCCCAATGACTCCTTGATCCACGGACTGTAGAATGGATGTTGTGTTAGCAGGCACGAAAACAACATGATTCTCCTTGTACATCTCCATTAGAGCTCTGGGTGATGAGGTGCATTGTCAATGAGCAGTAATATTTTGAAGGCAATTATTTTTTCTGAGCAGTGGATCTCAACAGTAGGCTTATTCAGTAAACCATGCTATAAACAGATGTACAGTCATCCAGGCTTTGTTATTCCATTTACAGAGCACAGACAGATTAGATTTCCCATTATTCTTAAGGGCCCTAGAATTTTAAGAATGGTAAATGAGCACTGGCTTCAATTTGAAGTCACCAGCTGCATTAGCCCCAAACAAGAGTCAGTCTGTCCTTTGAAGTCAGGAATTTTCTACTTCTCTCTAGCTAGGAAAATCCTAGATAGCATCTTCTTTTTTTTTTTTTTTTTTTTTTTTTGAGACGGAGTCTCGCTCTGTCACCCAGGCTGGAGTGCAGTGGCCAGATCTCAGCTCACTGCAAGCTCCGCCTCCTGGGTTTACACCATTCTCCTGCCTCAGCCTCCCGACTAGCTGGGACTACAGGCTCCCGCCACCTTGCCCGGCTCACCGTGTTCGCCAGGATGGTCTCGATGATAGCATCTTCTATTAGAAAGTTGTTTCATCTACACTGAAAATCTGATTTAGTGTGGTCACCTTCATCAGTGATCATAGCTAGATCTTCTGGATAACTTGGCTGCAGCTTTTCCATGAGCACTTGCTGCTTCACCTTATATTTTTGTGTTATAAAGGTGTCTCCTTCCATTAAACCTCATGAACCAACATCTGCTATTTTCCAACTTTTTTCCTTCAGCTTTATCACCTCTATTAGCCCTTACATAATTGAAGAGAGTTAGGACCTTGCTCTAGATAGGACTTGGGGCCTAAGAGAATGCTGTGGCTGGTTTGATCTTCTATCCAGACCACTCAAACTTTCTACATATCAGCAATAAGGCTCTTTTGCTTTCTTATCATTTATGTGTTCACTGCAATAACATTTTTAATTTCCTTCAATAACTTTTCCTTTGCATTCACAATTTGACTATTTGGTGCCAAAAACCCAGCTTTTGGCCTATCTCAGCTTTCCACATGCCTCCCTCACTAAGCTTAATCATTTATAGCTCTTGATTTTAATAGGCTTGTAACTCTTCCCTTCACTTGAACATTTAGAGGTCATTATAGGTTATTAATTGACCTAATATCAATATTGTTGTGTCACAGTAAATACAGAGGCCCAAGCAGAGGGAGAGAGACAGGGAACAGCTGGTCAGTAGAGCAGTCAGAACGCACACAACATTTATTAAGTTTGCTGTATTAAAAGGATGTAGTTCATGGCACCTCAAAAAAATTACAATAGTAACATCAAAGATCACTGATCACAGACCCCCATAACAGATATAATCATAAAAAGTTTGGAATATTGTGAGAATTACCAAAATGTGACACAGAGACACAAAATGAGCACCCATCGATGGAAAAATCATGTCAATAGACTTTCTCAATGCGGGGTTGCCACAGACCCTCAATGTATAAAAAATGCAGTATCTGTAAAGTATAATCAAGAAAAGCAAAATTGAAGTATGCTTGTATGTGAATTAACTTTATTTCTGTATATTTTTATACAGAATATTTTATACAAGGATATTTTATCCTTGCCTGTAAAACAGGGTTATCAAAGTACTTGCCTCGTATAGTGTGAGCAACAAATGAGTCCATATAACGTACGTGTGCATTGCCTGACACAGAACATCCATTTAATATACTTTGACCATTATCCAGAAAAATGATCTATTAATAGAAATTAGAGTCTAGACCAGGGGTTGGCAAAATACAGCCAGGCCCACAAGCCAAATCCAGCGGGCCACTGCTTTTGTAAGCAGTTGTCTTGGAAACCAGCCATGCCTCATTCATTTACATATTGCCTATGGCTGCTTTCACCCTATGATATGGTCTAGCTCTGTGTCTCTGCCCAAATCTCATCTTGAATTGCAATCAGAATTGTAATTCTCATGTGCTGGGGGAGGGGCCTGGTGGCAGGTGACTGGATCACAGAGGCAGTTGCCCCATGTTGTCCTCATGATAGTGAGTTCTCACAAGATCTGATGGTTTCATAAGGGGTTCTTCCCCCTTCGCTCTGCACTTCTCTCTCCTGCCACCTTGTGAAGAAGGTGCCTGCTTCCCTTTCCACTATGATTGTAAGTTTCCTGAGCCCTCCCCAGCCATGAGGAACTGTTAGTCAATTAAACCTCTTTCCTTTATAAATTACCCAGTCTCAGGCAGTTCTTTATAGCAGTGTGAGAATGGACTAATACGACCTACAACAACAAAGTTAAGTCCTTGCGACAGAAACCATATGGACTGCAAAGTCTAAAATACGTACTACCTACAACTTCACTGTTTCTAAGGATCTATTACCCTGAATATACATACTAACAATTATCAAGAAGCAGAGCACAAGTATCCTCTGCTTACACATGAGCAAAGCTTTCTGGGAGTTCTTCACCTGAAAGGTTTTATTCCAAAATCACATGGAAGGAATTGGTGAGGGAGAAAGAATAAGCGCATCCTGCAAGGACGAAGAAAAGAAATATTCTTCAGATGTTGGGTTCTTATAGTTGAAAGCCACTATCATGGCTGCTGTCTCTTCTAGGAATTTAATAGAAAACCATTTGGAAAGGAGTCGAGAGACTTCACAGAGTTGTGGTTAAGAGCGTAAACACTGGGGTTAAGTCTCTTGGATTCAATCCTGGCACTGCCCTTATCTATCTGTGTGACCTTGGCAAATTAATTTCTCTGAACTTCAGTTTCCCAATCTACGAAATGGATCCAAATAATAGATCCATCTATCTTATGGGATAGTAAGGATTAAATAATTTACTAAAAGCCTCTTGTACTTAATACCAGTAATCTGTTCCTGAAAATTGAATGTGTAGGCACAAATGCTCACCAGCCTATATTATTCTAAATTAGAAAAATCCACAGTCAACTTCCTAAACAGAATCTGAAGCAGTAACACTGTGCCTATTTGTAACTAATAGAAAATCGTTTGGGGATTAAAATGTTCAAAACGTCTCTTTCTGATCACTAAACATCATTAATATGCTTGTTTAAAAACTTTCTATGAAGTAACATCTTTTCCACTTAATTGTTTTTCTCAGTTACTTTGCCATTTCACTATCGTCTTCTCTATTTTCTTCAATATTTTCTTATTACACAGTTTTAGGCAAAACGAGGCCTAAACACAAAGCCTTTGTACAAACAGTTCAGCACTAGCACACAATGCGAGTGGGGGTCACACTGAGTATGATGCAGTGACGCCCAACTGGAGCCAGTAGCATTCAAAATGCCCAAGATTATGGCTTTTCGAAAAGTCTACACGGTATTCTGATCTTCTGTTACTCTGAAAAAACTCCAGACTTTTTACTGTACATCCTTTCGTTTAAAATTGTTGTATTGAGTTTGGAGAAGGCACATATACATTTTCCCCATATAAGCATTGCCTGAAAGGTATGTACAATCTATGACGTCTAAGTATTAAAACAAAACAAAAAAAGTCCCCAAGTTGTACCCCAACTCTTGCCCAAACCCCTCCTGGTGCCCCAAGGCAGCTCACCTGTGCTTCTGCCTCAGCCAGGCTCCGCTCCTGAAGCACTTTGTACCCCCTCAGCGTGTGGCACCTCCACCCGCTCCACACTCCTCATCAAGCCCCAGCGCGCACCTCGTCCCGCCCGTCACGTGACTCCTCCCCTCACCCCTCCCCGCCTTCCTCCCGCCCACTGCCGACTCCTCAGCAACCTGGGACCACTTCCCTGTGGCGGCCTCCGACTTGTCAGTGATCCAGAGACCTCAGCCGTCCACCCACTTGGCAAACCTCCTGCAGGCTCAAGACAGTGCCCTCAAGGTACAAACGAGTGTTTCTCACAGGCAAAGAGGTCTTTCAGTGCCTTTGAAGGGGGTCAGGGCTACAGAGAAAAACAATGGCCGTCACATAGCCTCAGACTTAGCTATTGTTCATGGGCGGAGATCTTCACCAACTTCAGAAGTAGACTGGTTAGCTCTAAGGCCTTTGTAGGCCTGTGGCCTCTTACTGTAGTGGCCCAGGACTACCAGAAAATGGACGCGAGGAATCCAGGTAACTGCAAAAGATAGGAAGCAGAGATCTGTCGGTCACCTCAGTGTCAGGGCCCCGTCGCTGGCTTCCCCCTTTTGGCTCACACTGGAGGGCAGCGGCCCCACTCTGAACTCCAGTGGGTACGACTGGAGTTGCTGCCTGCTTGGGTGCATGCTGGGCTTAGGGCTGGGATGTGCTAAACCTCCCTAAATGCCAGATGCCCACTTGGAGAGGGGAGAAAATAGGAAAGGCTAGGAATTTACCTCACATTCTGTTGCTGCAAGGGTTACTTACCGTTTGTCATTTTTTTTAAAGTGTTCCCAACTAGGAAGTGAAAAGTGATGTAAAACAAAAATTTCTTTTCATTCACAAAGAACTTTCATTTGGGAAATGTTTATGGTACTGAAATTTTTAATTTAGCACAAAATGACTTTGGCTATTACCATATAAATAAATGCTGATCCAAAGATTCTCAAATGTTCACAGCAGCCTGAATGTCCATGTAATCTTTTCACAGCACCTCTAGGCCCAAAGAAATACCTAACCATCCTCTGTATTAAGTAGTTAGGTCTAAACAACCAACACATATTTATATACTAAGAACTTAGTAGCCTTTGAAAAAATAATAAATTAGAGAAAATATTTTTATCTCCTTCTCAACAACAATTACTCATAAGATGTGTGAGCCTTTGGGACACACAAAATTCTCAAATCTTGGCATCAGGCTACGTGCCACCCTCATTTTCTGTTCCACACTGATTTTATGTGTTAGTCATTTTCTTCTCAAAGCAACCACTAAAAAACCAACTTTGCAAAGATATTGCATCACTGAAAGGAATGTAGCACTATCTAATATTCGAACTGTGAACTACCTCAAGCTAGTAGCTCATGTAATTCCTGACAGATGTGAAGTATTGCCCTCTTTCTTTGAATATTTGAAATATCATGCAATGACCTTGTGAGTTCATTCCAGTGACTCAATGTCTCAGCACACACTTTGAGAACCATGGGTTTAAACTATATGCAATGAAATTTAACTTCCTGAGGTCAGGAGTTCGAGACCAGACTGGCTAACATGGCGAAACCTTGTCTCTACTGAAAATACAGAAATTAGCCAGGCGTGTTGCTGCAGCTACTTGGGAGACTGAGGTAAGAGACTCGCTTGAACCTGGGAGGCAGAGGTTGCAGTGAGCCGAGATTGCACCACTGCACTCCAGCCTGGGTGACAAAGTGAGACACTGTCAAGGAAGGAAGGGAGAAAGGCAGGGAATAACTTGAAACTGTGAATTAATTTATGGAACAGGAGAATGTGTGTGCATGAGAGTGTTTGCAGTGACATACACATTTACATCTTTTGGGTTCCATATTGATTATGGGCATAATTCTTACACCCTCACATTAAGCTGATGCTCTCAGAGTAAAAGGTCCATCAGTCAACTACAATACACCCCGATCATAAAACACTGTTTCTCCATATCATTTGTAAATCTAAGTTATTTTTTTTCTCCTCCAGGCAGGCACATTTTTCTACTTCCAGGGTTCATTATCTAACTCTTTCATTTACCTGAGGAGAAGAATATCAAGGAAAGATATTATTAATTACTAGATACAGGATTATTTCTTGCACATCAAGGAAAGATATGTGGGATTGTTTTGACATTTGTGCCAATCAATCTGAATTATTAAATTAAAACAATGTTATGATGTCAAAACTGATTTTAGAGTTGTTACAGATTTTGTAGAGAATCATGAAAGTAGAATAAATATATTTATTAATTCAGAATTACATACATTCCTGATTCATGTGCAATTAAATGAATTTGAAAGTCCTGTGCGTAAAAAGGAAAGATTGTGTTTATTCTAAATTATAGTTCAGAGGATAATGTGAAATAGGCTCTTCATGTTATGATCACTCACATACTCAAAAATAATACATTAATCCTTTTGCACAACACCAAGTATGCTTAAATTCAACATATATACTTTATGAATGGATCATTTGTAGCAAATACAAAGCTAAGTCATAAGTAATTCAAAGAGAGTCTAAGTTTCTTGTCTGAGTTGATCCAAACAATCACAACTGCATTTTAATGAATAAGACTTTACACAACTGTGCTAAAAGGTTTATATTTTTCTTATAGCTTCAAATTATCTTTTGAAGGATTTGTTGAAGTAACAAATAGATTTTATACTTATAACATCACTTGAACATGATTTCTTATTTACCCTCCAATATTACTCTAGCTCACTGGTACTAATTATTTGAACAAGTAAATACAGGCATACCTCCAGCGATATTACAGATTCAGCTACATACTACCACAATAAGGCAAATATCACAATAAAATCAGTCATCCAAATTTTGTGGTTTCCCAATGAATATAAAAGTTTTGTTATACTGAACTGTTATATTAATGTTATATTATAATGCAGTCTATTAATTGTGCAACAGCACAATTACATATTACATATTATACTGCAGTCTATTAATTGTGCAACAACACAAGGTACATACCTCAATTTTAAAATAGTTTTCTTGCTAAAAGATGCTAACAATCATCTCAGCCTTCAGTGAGTTGTAATTGTTTTGCTGGTGGAGGATCTTGCCTCAATGTTGATGGCTGCTGACTGATCTGGGTAGTGGTTGCTAAAGATTGGGGTGGGTGTGGCATTTTTTAAAAATAAGACAGAAATGAAGTTTGCCCCATCAATGGACTCTTCCTTTCACAAAAGATTTCTCTGTGGCTTGTGACACTGTTTAGTAGCATTTTCCCCTAGTAGAACTTCTTTCACAACTGGAGTCAATCCTCTCAAAACTGCCACAGCTTTATCAACTAAGTTTATGTAATATTTTAAATCCTTTATTGTCATTTAAGCAATGTTCATAGCATCTTCACCAGGAATAGATTCCAGCTTAAGAAACCACTTTCTTCACTCATGCAAAAGAAGCAACACCTCATCCATTCAAGATTTTTCCTGGGATTGCAGAAATCAGTCAGGGTCCACTTCTAATTCTAGTTGTCCTGGTATTTCCACCCCATCTGCAGTGACTTTTTCCACTGAAATCTTGAACCCCCTCCAAGTCATTCATGAAGGTTAAAATCATCTTCTTCCTATCTCCTGTTACTGTTGATATTTTTAACCCCTCCCATGAATAAATGTTTATAATGGCATATAGAATAGTAAATTCTCTCTAAAAGGCTTTCAGTTTACTTTGTCCATATCCATCAGAGGAATCGCTATCTATGGCAGTTATAGTCTTATGAAATGTATTTCTTAAATAATAAGACCTGAAAGTCAAAATGAGTCCTTGATCCATGGGCTGCAGAATGAATGTTGTGCTAACAGACATGAAAACAACGTGAATTTCCTAGTATGCCTCCACCAGAGCTCTGAGTGACTAGGTGCATTGTCAAGGAGCAGTAGTATTTTGAAAGGAACCTTTTTCTTAGTAGTGGGTCTCAATGGTGAATTTAAAATATTTAGTAAACCATGCTATAAACAGATGTGCTGTCAATCCAGGCTTTGTTGTACCACTGATAGAGCAACAGGCAGAGTAGATTTCCCATTATTCTTAAGTGCCCTAGAATTTTAAGAATGGTAAATGAGTATTCACTTCAACTTGAAGTCACCAGCTGCATTAGCTTCCAAAAGGAAAGTCAGCCTGTCCTTTGAAGCTTTGAGGCCAAGGAATTGACTTCTCCTCTTGAAATATGAAAGCCCTAGATGACATTGTTCAATGCTATTTTATCCACATTGAAAATTTGTTATTTAATGTAGCCACTTTCATCAATTATTTTGGCTAAATCTTCTGGATAACTTGCTGCAGCTTCTCCATCAGCACTTGCTGCTTCACCTTGCACTTTTCTGTCATGAAGATGTCTTCTTTCCTTAAACCTCATGATCCAAACTCTGCTAGCTTTCAACTTTTTTTCTTGAGCCTTATCAGCTCTCTCAGGTCTCATAGAATTTAAGAGAGTTAGGACCTTGCTCTGTATTAGGTTTTAGCCTATGAGAATGTTGTGACTGTTCTGATCTTCTATCCAGACCACTCAAACTTTCAAACTTTCTCCATATCAGCAATCAGGCTGTATTGCTTTCTTATTATTCATGTTTTCACTGGAGTTTCACTTTTAATTTCCTTCAAGAACTTTTCCTTTACATTCATAGCTTGGTTGTTTGGTATAAAAGACTGAGGTTTTAGGCTATTGGCTTTTGACATGCTCTCCTCACTAAGCTGAATCTTTTCTAGCTTTAGATTTAGTTAGAGATATGTGACTCTTTCACTTGAACAGTTAGAGGCCATTATTGGGTTATTAATTGGCTTAATTTCAATATTATTGTGTTTCAGGGGATAGCGAGGCCCAAGGAGATATAGAGATATAGAGAGACAGGTGAATGGCCAATGAGTGAAACAGTCAGAACACACACGTTTAGCATTAAATTCACTATCTTGTATTGGTGCAGTTTATGGTGCCCCAAAAAATTACGATAGTAATATCAAAGACCATCAATCACAGATCACCATAACAGGTATAATAATAATAATGAACTTTGAAACATTTTGAGAATTACCAAAATGTGATACACAGCCACAATTACCAAAATGTGATACAGAGACACAAAGTTAGCATATGTTGGAAAAATTGTGTCAATAGACTTGCTAGACACAGGGCTGCCACAAACCTTCAATTTGTGAAAAACTCATTATTTGGGAAGCAGAATAAAATGAAACACAATAAAACAATATGTGCATATAATCCATTTATGTAATGATCATTTTTCTATGTTTAGAAAAATATGGCAAGATTTTGTTTGTCCTACTGTATGTAGTTATGAAACTGAACATCAGTGTAATCTATATCTGTAAGCATTTTATAAAAGATAAGCCAACTTCTGACTGTAACCTCCTTTAAACCCTTTCAGATTTTGTTCTGGGCCCTTATGTTTGCCTCCATAGCTGCCTGCATGTTGAGCTTTCTGTCTCACACTGGTCAGTGTGAGAAAGGTCAGGAACAAAAGGCCCCTCAGAGAGTCTGTACTATTAAAGAATTGAAATGTATTCAACTCAATATATTTTATTTCTAACATTCAAAATCAGAACTGCAAAATGAAATTGGAAGATTCTACAAGAACATTCTTTCTTAAATAAAATGAAATATATATGTATAGAGCTATACACACACACACACACACGATTAAAAAGAAAGAAGAGGTGTTCGCCTGAATAATGCTTACCAGGGAGACTTTCTGCAAGGCATACCCATATATGTAAAGTTCTTAGAACAGTGTCTGGCATGTACTAAAAAGCACTATGTTAGTGTTAATTCTCACTAACAAAATAATAATTATTTTTATTGTTATCACTGGCTGAGTTCCGCCTCCCTTCAATGTATGAAAAGCTGAGGTGACAAGAATTAGAAGGAATGGAAAATGCCTTGGATAATTTCAAAATTAGTTTTTCTATTATACAGATAATAGTAGAAGGAAGATAAAACAATCCAGAAAATAAAGTTTTTCTCTATATACATTCCCTCTGAAAACATCATTATACTCCCTTATAATCCCTTAAAGATTACTGTCTCCTCTAACAATTATTTTGTAGAGGCTGAAGAAGAGCACAATCATTCCATTGATATACCTGTGTATTTCTTCATAGAGGGGATCCAAGAAACAGTCTCACCAGGAACCCAACTTTTTTGTATGGCATTCCTGGCATCCCAGAAATAGCATGAGATGGGAAGCAAATCCATATATTGCCCTGTTCCTTCCCACAATCTTCCCACTGTATCCCCATCTAAAATATACCACTCATTCCACGGTCCCCTTCAGAATGAGAGTCTGTATCTGGATTGGTCTTAGCTTCTTTTCCCACAGGTCAGAGGTCCTTCACATACCTTCAGGATCAAAGAGTACTGAATAAGTGCTGCAAAACTATGCAGGCTAACTTTCCAGTATGAAATGTCAGTAGCCCCATCTTCATTCCCTGTATTACTGCCTCATTGTCTTCCCTCTTTCCCATGCAATCAGGAGAGCTGCTCAGCAAATCTTACCTAGATGAAGGCATTCTCCAGGTCTTATTCTTATCAACAAGAATCAGAAATAGTTGGCAGGAATTATTTTAGTGTCTCCCTTTGATTTGTTCTGTCTTGGTTTTGACAATGTCTTTAGTGGTGGGCAGTGATAAAAAAATAATAATAATAACATTCAACTACTGTACTGAGAAGGCCTAAAAACCACAATGCTGCTTGGTCTTTTTATAGCTCTTAGCAAAACACTTGTACTGCTGAAAAGTAATTTGCTTCTGTATTCCTGTGAGAAACAGTAATGACTAACCCAGTGGTTCTCAAACATTTTGGCCTCAAGAACCCTCTATACTCTTAAAAATTATTGCATGCCCAAATATTTTTGTTTATATGGGTTATATATATATATATATATTTATCATATTAGAAGTTAAAACAGAATTTTTGAAACAAATTAATACACAAGTATACATTTCATTCATTGTAAGGGCAATAAAACTATCATTGTACACTTAAGAAAGGCTACTGGGAGCTTTAGGAGTGCTATCATACCTCATTAAGAAAGGCTACTGGGAGCTTTAGGAGTGCTATCATACCTCATATGAGCCGCATATGAACCTTTTGGGTTGCTTGTCTTTTTAAAAATCCACATTACTGTGGTTTGAATATGTCTCCCAAAGTTTATGTACTGAAAATTTAATTGCCCTTGTAACAGTATTAAGAGGTAGGGCCTCTAAGATATGTTTAGGCCATAGGACTCTGCCCTTGTGAAGGGATTAATGCCATTATTGTGAAGTGGGCTGATTATCTTGGGAGTGCTTTCCTGATAAAAAATGATGACCAGATTTCCTCTGTATCACATACTCCTTTTTCCCTTCTGCCTTCCACTGTGGGATGGCAGCACCATGCTCTTGGACTTCCCCAGCCTCCAGAACTGTGGGCCAAATAAACTTCTGTTCTTTATAAATGACCCAATCTGTGGTATCCTGTTATAGCAGCAAAAAATGGAATAAGACACAAATTGATAAATAGAAACATTAAAATAGCTTTCATATTTCCTCTTTTTCTTATAAAGAGGAAAAATTATGAGGAAATTAATATGTTGGGAAAATTCAAAACATGTTGCAAACTTGTTAATTTCCCACATGAAGTTTCTTCCTATGAGCTTGAAGGCCACGTGTAAAATCTCTCTAAATCAAGCTTTACCTCAATTCACTAATATCCACCACACCATATCTAATCTCTGAAAATCCTCCTCCATATTCCATGTACTAATCCTCCAATAAAGACATTGACATTGTCCCAAGTTTAGGCCTGCTCCTAGTATGTACAGGGCCTATGGTAAGAATATATCAGGAGAGTCTAGTTCCATGGTCTAACCCCCTTCTCCTCCCATTCACAGCTTTTACTTGCAATGTATGGGACCTCAAACATATGTATATGTACACTCTAACCCAAGAGCCAACCTTTATTCACACCTCCACCACTTGGGCCTAAGAGAACATGATCTGTACCTAGGAGGACACCCAGGGAGCAGAGGCCCATGCTGGTTCTGGAAGCATGCTTGGCACATTTGAACAAGAAGCTCTAGGATAACAGACAATAAGTATTGTCTGGAGTATAGGACACAGGCTCTGGGCAGGCACATGCCCTAGCCCAGCAGTCTCCATACCCTCTAGGGAGGGAATAGAGAGGAGGACCAAAGAAAAGCCCCCTCAAAATCTGGTTGCCCAGCTTTAAGGATAATTCTGGGGAAAAGCAATAATTCTCATTCCATGAGTGAGTCAGTGGTTGTAGATATATATTGCACAATTATTATAAAAATCCCTGTAGAGATTCAGAATTAACTAAAGCACCCTTAAGGCCCTATTTACTTTTAAAGACCAGATTTTCATAATCTTATTTCCCTTTCCCAACAAACCAATTACTGAAAACTAGTTTCTCTCATAATTTCCTTCAGTTTTTCTGGAACTCCCCCCAAAAATCAATTTTTTAGGAGACTCACCATTCTGTCTTCAACTGTTCTATGTTCACCTCTCATAAAACCACCAAGGGAGGCTTCACTCTACACCATCCATAACTGGAACTCCAAGGTCCAAATCAAGGGTCCTAACTACACAGACTCCTAATACTTCCATTCTTTGCAACAAATATCAGATTTGTTTCTAAGCTCCAGGTGGAAGAGAAAAGAATGACAACCTGTTCAACTCTATGTCACGTTTTGTCACCCAAGTTCCCAAAAAGTTTTATTTCCATCCATTTAAACGTTCATTGTTGGTAGCTCTCCTGAATAGCCTGGCTTGGATTTGGAGAAAGCCTACAGATCCTTCTTTGCAGCAGGAGAGGAGAAACGTGAATATTTTCAATATAGTAAAATAGAATGAAACAGATGAATTTGCTTCCAACCATAAAATGACATACAATTTACTAACCCCAATCTCAATCACTTTGGGGTGAATCTCTGATTTAGATTATCCAAGATCATTCTCCTCCCATATTTATAATAATAAAATCATTAGTAATAAATATAATAAAGTTTCCTGAATCTCCTTTACACTAGACTGAATGCTCTATATAGGATGATCATTGATAGTTAGTACGTTGGAATCGATATGATAATTACAACTTAGAGCCACTTCATATAATGTGTGTCTGGGAAGAACAGTAATCAACAGTGAATCACCAGTACTGAATCAGAGAAAACTGAATTATAACAATGCTTAATTTTTAGTGCTTTGATGGGAACAAACCTTCTACAGTATCATTTATGACAAAATGAAAAATAGGTTACAGCAGTTGATTATCTTCTAATAGATGGCAGCTCTTCTTTTTATAAAAGTCAAGTCATCCTATAGAGAACCAGACACCTGCAAATTCCAGAAAAGTTCTGGATATAAACATCTTGGATCTATTTCTTTTATCTGAACTTGTGGAGCCCTTAAAAAATAGGTTAAAATGATTGTGAAAAAATTGAACATTTCTGTTGAACTGTACATACAATTTGCCTGTAACTGAGTGAACATCAAAAAAATTACATCTCTCAACAGTGACAAAACAACAAAAATGGAGGAAAGACGAACAAGCAGCATATTTTTAAAAGTCAGATAAAAACACTTTTAGCCTGCCTCCTTTTGGATGTAGTAAAATCACTGTTTTATGGGAAAGAAAATCTAAAGCAAAAACTGTTGATTCTATAAAACATGCTGTGTGGGAAAACAGGTGCTTAATGCACTTTGCAACAGAAAAAAAAAATACTGTATTTACTCATGTGTTGAGGGAAATATGTTGTCTTGGTCTGAATATTGTCATTGTTATTTTTGTATACCTTTAGTACATTGAACTGAACAATAAGAAATAACACCTATTTATTGTCTAACAACTAAATCTTTGCATTTAAAAATAATTAAGTTTGTTTAAATAAAAAGTAGATTTTTGTGAACTCTTTTATAATTCTTAAAATAAAAGCAATGAGTCTACTCAGTGGACCCCTCATTTTTACAATTTTCTTATACAACCAACTCCACAGGGGAAAACATTAAATTATTTTCATTCATTTCAGTATTTTACTAAGGTTTTATTTTACCCACTTAGCTGGAAACCATCATTCTGAGCAAACTATCGCAAGAACAGAAAACCAAACACCGCATGTTCTCACTCATAGGTGGAAACTGAACAATGAGATCACTTGGACTCGGGAAGGGGAACATCACACACCGGGGCCTATCACGGGGAGCGGTGGGGGAGGGATTGCATTGGGAGTTATACCTGATGTAAATGACGAGTTGATGGGTGCTGACGAGTTGATGGGTGCTGACGAGTTGATGGGTGCAGCACACCAACATGGCACAAGTATACATATGTAACAAACCTGCACGTTATGCACATGTACCCTAGAACTTAGAGTATAATAAAAAAATAAAAATAAATAAAAATAAATTCTCTTTCATATTAGATTTTTATTTTTCTCTAATATATTTGAAAAAGTTCTTTGTTTTTAGCCAGCACACAACATACTGTAAATTTTGATTACTAATAACAAACTTTCAATATATATATAATTGAATGTGGAACATAACAAATTCTGAACCTGTGACAACTACATTGAGGTAGGGTTGCAATGTTTTCTTAGTACCCAGTTACTGGATGGATAGTCTTGAGTATGAGTTGTCCAGATACTTGGTGTGTTGAACAATGTATTGAACAAAACACACAAACAAAGCAACAAAATAACGATGCAATGAAAGCACAGGTTTATTGAAATGAAAGTACACTCTACAGGGTGGAAGCAAGTTTGAGGAAGCAGCTCAGAAGTCCCAATTACAATGTTCTGTAGGGTTTTTATTAAGCTAAGAGAATTTGGTAACACCTCAAAGTACCCTTTAGTTGTCTCCAATTGGTTACACCCTATCTAAATGAAGAATTGGCCCATGGCCAGTTAGAGGCTAAAGCGAAGGCTTGGCCCACTGCCACTCAGAGGCTGATGTGAATTGGCACCTTATACAAATGAAGGATTGGCCCATGGCCAATCAGAGGCACTTTTCATTTGTGACGCAGTGGAGTCAGGGGGTTGTAGGGGGAGTGGCCTTTGGTCCCTTATCACTTGGGCATGGAGAGGTGTTTTCCTTTTAATCCAGTTCTAGGAATTCAGCACAAACTGGTCTCAGGTTCCCTATGTCCAGGCCCTCTTCTCCTGCCTTACTCCCTAATCAACCCTAAAAGATAATGTCTGAAGATAATTACATGACTAGAGGAGATATTAACAAAATATCCCAAATGTATGGCTGCATCACTAAGTCACCTATTAAGGCCATAGTTTATTTTCTACTTCCTGATAAGATTAAGAAATACAATAGACACTTTGTGTGGGTCTAATTTCTAATACTAAAACAATGGGGCATAGAAAACAGACCTTGGGAGATATGCTTTCCAGAACAGTTAATCCTAAAGAAATGTTGAATCACCTCTTTCCTTTGATAAGTTTCCAAGAGTGTTCCATTAAAAATAAGAGTAGAAAAAATTGTCTAGGCTGCTTCCTTATTATACACCTATGTCTTCTCTACCAAGGAGATATCCCCAGATCCTAAATGCTTTTCACACCTATTCCCATATTTTTTCATAGAGGACCAGGAATTTGGGGACTCTAAATAACTCCCATGATGAAGGGCTTGATATAGACATGTTTTATAATAACCAGTTTTTTAAGGTATTTATTAGAATCAGACCAAAAAATGTATAAACCAGCAAACTTTGAATTACTCCACAGTTCTGTAGCTACTCCAGTACTTTCCCAGTAACAGAGTCATGCAGATCTGTGTAAGTTCCCAAAACTTTGCAGCTAAGTATTTAAATCAATAGCACTCAAGGCAGGCAAAATCTAGCCTCAAGAGATAAGAGTCAGAGAACTCCAAGCTTTAAAACAGAGGAATAAAGATGTTAGTGATTCTGTCTCCCTCTAAAACTATCTGAAAACAACAAAGAGAATAAGAAACAGAAATAGATGGGACAAACCACAGTATATTTGAACAAGAGCTTGCAGTGAAAATTGGACCTGTATACAAAATGAGGCTGAGAAAGAACACATAAACCTGTGTGAGAATACTGAAAGAAAAAGAAGGAAAGAAACGTGGATAAATAGCAGACAGACAAAGAATGCACTCCAGAAAAATTTTCCCATGCAACAGGTGAACATCTGGCTAAACCACTCTTTAGAAAATTTCAATATCAAAAATGGCATCTATGAAATAAAAGTTTAAAACATAGACAGAAGGAGTCAAGAAAGAAATAAGAAGACCAAAGGAGTTTTATGGGTTTTTCTTAATAGGCTGGAAAAACCCAGGAAAGAAATAAAAAAAGAAAAAGTCATCACACAACTTAGAGCCACAAGACATAACACATATTATAAAGCAAATTAATTAAAATGGATTGACAATGGGAAAGTATGGATAGTCCAGAAATAGGCCCATATACATCAATTACTTATTGTTTAGTAAACTGACATTTCAAATTAGTAGAAAAAATAGATTATTCAACAAATGGCATTAGAAAAACTGGCTAGCATCTGATTATCCCTAACTCACTCTTCATAATAAAATATACTGCATCATAATAGATCAAATGTTCAAACATAAAAGTAAAGTAAAAATTTACCAGAAAAAAATATTTTTAAATAACTTCAAAGGAAGGTAGGGTATAAACCCATGACCCTTACTTCACTAAACAAAATGTCAAAATTTCAACATAACAAAAATAATTTACAACCCATACAAGTCAAACAACGAGTAACCAAATAGAAACTTGCAACTAAGTGTGAAAGCTAATAGGATATTTTCCTTAATATATAAGCTCTTACAGGTCATTTAAAAAATTTATCAACAACCCAATAGGAAAAAACAGTCACAACTAGGTAGGCATGTCCCACTGCGCACCAGAACTGGGATTCAGTGCTAAGATCCCCTCATTCCAGGAAATGGGATGAGGCCAGAAATGTGGTCACCCCCTCGCCCATTCCACAATGCATGTTCGTGGGGATGCTGGTTCTAAACCACTCTAAATGACCTGCTTCTGCATGGGTGTTTTGTACATATCGGAGCAGCTCCTTCACTGCAGTTTACTGAAAGTCAACCCTGGACACAAGAGGTTTTTTTTCCAAGTTATGTATAGATAGTTCATTTAAAAAGAAATATAAATATCATTTATATATGTATAAACAATCAAAATTAAATACATAAAATTAAGACATGAATACATGTCTATTTCTTATTTCTTAGTTTGGCACTGTTGGATAACACATCATGTCAGCCAGTATGTAGAGAAACAGACACTCCCATATAGTGTGAATGTGGAAACTGAAACAATTTCTCTGAGGACAAACTGACATCTATCAAAATTTTAAATGAACATCCACAGATCAATTCTAGTTCTAGGAATCTGTTTGCAAAGATATAGTGAGTATTCACTATAACAGCGATTATAACAAGAAAAAAAAGAGCTTAAAAGCAATCTGAATGTCCACCTATCCAGAAAGCATGCATATACAAGTTTCTATGCAAATGGTAGCATCTATAATGCTGTTCTGCATATTATTCTTTTCTTAAAAATGTATCTTAGAGATTGTTCCTTTTCAGTATGTATAGATATGCTTTATTCATTTTCACAGTTACATAAACCATCTTTCACATTTCTGATATCTTTCTGTCTGTATTTCTTGATTCTGATACCTTTCTTTCTGTCTGCATTTCTTGAAGTTTTCCATACTGCTATATCCAAACCGTCTCCTCCATCACAAAAAAAAAAAAAAGATAACACCCTGTTCATCCTCTCCCCTCTTCACCTGATGCCCTGTCTCTCTCTTTCAGTAGGTGACTACGATTCTCCGAAGAGTTCACACACTTCCTCAACCACAACCTGTTCTTCAACTCTTTCGTCTGGCCCTGCTCCCATTATTCCAATAAAACAGCTGAAAGTAAGGCCATCAGTATTATTCACATCACTGAATACAAGTGACATTTTGTTTTCTCCAACCAATAGTCTTACTTACCCTTGTCTACCACTCAGTGGGTTCTCTTTGGCTTCTTTGGTGAAAGGTTTTTGTGTTTTGCATTGTACTTTTAATAGTCATTCATTTCCTACCTTCTGCTTGTCCATTAAATCTTAGAGTTCCTCAAGTCTTCATCCTAGGCCCTCTCCTCTCCTCACTGTACTCTCTCCCTGGGCTAAAATACACCAACACATTAATTATCATTCATAACCTAATGATCCCCTTGTATATCCAGCCTAGACCTCTCCTCTGAGTTCCAGACTCATATATCCAGCTGCCTATTTTACCAACATCTCTACTTCATCATCTTCTTTTGGAAGTCGTACAAGTATCTCAAACTTAGCAGGTCTAAAATTAGCTTATAAAGTTCCCCAAAACTCTAAATTTAATTTCCAGTGTTTCCTATGCTACTGAATGTTATCATAATTCATCCAGTGGCAAAAGCCAGATGCCTCAGAATCATCTTTGATACTTTCCTCTCTCCCTCAATCCATCAGAAAATCATGCCTATTTGACCTCAAGTACCTTTCAAATATGCCCACTACTTTCTGCCTCCACTACAGCCATCAAATGAATGATACCCTCATTTCTCACAAGGCAACTCTCCAAAATGTTCTAGCCCATTCACTCTCACCACCCTTCCCAAACCAGTCTATACAGCAGCCAGTGATCTGTTAAATATGAACACCAATCATGCCACATCCCTGCTTTGAACATTAGTGGTACTCTTGGAATAAAGACAAAGTACCTGACTATGGCTTATAAGCCCCTGGCTCCTGGCTGTCTAGCAATAAGTCATACATTTCTTATGCCTTAGCCATGCTTCTTTCCTTTAATTCCCTTATTTTGCCATGTTCCCTCCCACCGAAGGTCTTTGCACAAACTGTCCCTCTGTTAAAAACACCCTTCCCTCCTTTTCTTGTCTAATCAGTGCCTATTTATTATATATCATATATATCTTTCTTTCTTTATATCTTTATGTACTCAAAGTCTCTTTCCTGCCATCTGACTATTTATCAAAATCTTCCTGTTAAAACACCTGTAGCACTATTTATCTCTCCTACTTAGCCAGCAACTGTTATGGTTGTAGTTTTACATTGATTTACATAATTGTTTTATTAAAATCTATCTCCTTTAAACTATAAGCTGAGGAACATGTATAATGTTTCATTGTACAATACATTCATTGTATAATGAAATACATTGTACATATACAATATATTCATTGTAGCCCCAGCACAATAGTAAATAATATATGGTAAATGCTTAATAAATATTTGTTTAATGAATACCAAAATTCAGTTCATAATCAAGCAAGCATTCACCCTAACTCCATTCTCCCTAACTGGAGAAAGAATGATACTTACAAAAATATTAAAATTTAGTGGCTATGAAGGACAATGTCTATGGAAAGGTCAGAGATTCCTTGAATATTCTGAGACTGAGTGATCAGAACAAAAATGGGGTCAGTAATTGACAAACAGATATTTAGGGATATCAAGTTAAAATAGGACAGTGGGTTTTGTGTTAGATTGTTGAGTTCGGGGTGTGGTGACATCCACCACGGTTGACATTTTCAGAAATAAACACACCTGGCTGCTTCATAAAAATGGCTCAAGATTCAAGCCATAATTTCTTTTAAATTTGGTATATCATAGTTATACATATTTTGGGATACATATGATATTTTTAGACATGTATACAATGTGTAATGATCAAATCATAGTAAAGTCACAATTTCTAACTGCTCTGATTGCAGTGTGCCTATCTCTCAGTCCTAAATTGCAAATCCCAGCTACCTCTTCTACAAGTTCAGCATACCTTCATTTTCTCTCTCCCTCAATCTCCGTCTCACAAGCTTCCAGGTGCTTCTTGTGTTTTCCTTCCATTCTCCTCTGCCCTTAGAATCTAAGAAGCCCCTTCAGCATGCTTCACCACCACCCCTCACTATCACTCTTAATTCTGCCAACCCATAGAAACAGAACAAACTAGCATTCAATCTTAACTAGGAGTCTGCAGGACAAAGTGGAGTGCTTAGCAGCCTGGTGAGGATTTGACATTTACCAGGAGAAAGATTTATTTGGTGAATTGAAATTGTGAAAAAAAGTTGAGTTTGCCAGAAGTACAGAACAGAGAGATCAGAGGATTGAACCTTGAGAAATAACTACTTTCAGAAATCAAGGAGAAGATAAACAGCCATTGTCCATAAAACCGTTCTCCACAAAGATGGCAAACCACTCAGTCTCTAGAGAAGAATTCAGTTCATCAAGTATTTTGAGCACCTGGTATGTGACTGATGAGGACTAGTTGTATTAAAGATAGTGAAAATCAGGCTCTGTTTGGATGTTCAGTTCCAAAATGGTGGTATAGAAGCAAACTGGCTTTACTACCTACCACCAACAGAAAATAAAAAACAAATTTGCAACAGTGAGATCATCATCAGGAATATCCCAGAACTCAAATATGAAGATGAGACAATTCCTAGAACCACAGAGAAATGAAATAACTTAAAGTGGATTGTAAGAGAATCAGATTTCCACATCTGCAACACGCCTCATCCCATACTGCCTGGCACCAAGCATGTGAAAATTTTTCCTCAACTCATTGTTTCTACACTGAGCAAAGTGAGACCAAGGTGGACAACCAGCTTCCCCACCATCTTGGGTTCCCTGGAAGGAGATCTGTCCCTGCCTTAACCCATATGAAGCAACACAAGTACCTGAAGGGAGAAATATCCATAAAAACAGGCAGAGACAAAAGGGGAAGGTGGGACTATCATCCCAGTCCTGGAAGCTCTGGACTGTAACTCAGCCAAAGGAGACACCAAATTAAAGTGGCTATTCAGCAGCACCATGCTGTAGGAGGTTTGTCCTACAGGTTCCCTGAGCAGGAACCCATAGTTAGTCTTTCCACTTCCAGGACATCCCCTTGGGGACCTCCCCTATTTGACAGAGGCAGTGCTCTGAGTATTTACTAGAGCCAAGGTGAACATAGGCTGAAGACATCACCTAGAGCCAAAAAGGAGACAGTAAACTAGCTGTAAAGAACCTCTAAGCAAATATATCCAATAAAAACCAAAACAACCAGACAGGGATACAGGAATAGTTAACTAATCTTTCAATGCAAAGATATACACCCACAAGAAATAACAACAAACAGGGAACTTCAATCTTCCCAAATGGGCAAAGCAAGGAACCAGTAACTGACCCTAATGATATGGCAGTATGTGAGCTCTATGACCAGTAATTCAAAATAGTAGACTTAAGAAAACTTACTAATTTCTAAGATAATACAAAAAAGCAATCCAGAAATTTATCAGAGAAATTTAACAAAAAGATTGTAATAATTTTTAAAAATCAAACAAATCTTGGAACTGTGAAATACATCTGCTGAACTGAAGAATTAATTTGAGGCTCTCAACAGCTGAATGGATCAAGCAGAGGAAGGTATCAGTGAACTTGAAAACAGGCTATTCAAAAATACTCAGTCAGAGGAGACAAAAGAAAAAAAGGATTAAAGTGACAAAGATTGCCTACAAAATACAGAAAATTAACTAAAAATACCAAATCAAAGAACTATTGATGTTCAAGGGGTAATTGAGCAAGAGCAAGGAGTAGAAAGCTCATTCAAATAATTAATAACAAAACTTTTCAAAACTGAAGAGATAAATATCTAGGTACAGGACAGTCAGAGAACATCAAACATATTTGACCCATGTAAGACTACCTCAAGGCACATATTAACGAAACTCTCAAAGGTCGAGGGAACCTGGGACACAGAGGTCACAGTGAGCTGAGATCGTGCCACTGCATTCCGGCCTGGGCAACAGAGCAAGAGTAGGAAAAAAAAAATTCAAGAATAAAGAGAAAATCCTAAAAGGAGCCAGAGAAAAGAATAAGTAACATATAAAAGAGCTTCCATTTGTCTGGCAACTAACTTCTTAGTAAAAACCATACAGGCCAGGAAACAGGGAAACAACATTTTCAAAGCGCTGATAGAAATAATTGCCATCCAAGAATATCGTATCTAGCAAAGTTGTTCTACAAATGTGAAGGAAAGATAAAGTCTTTCCCACACCCAGAAGAACAAAAGCTGAGTGAATTTACCACCACCAGATTCATCTTGTAAGAAATGCTAAAGGGAATTCTTCAATCTTAAAACAAAACAAACCAATAACACGCGAAAAAATACTGAAGGTATAAAACCTTCCAATAAAATAAAATATGCAAACAGACCCAGAATACAACAACTATAATTGTATAATCCAGTCATAACTCTAATATGAAGCTTCCAAACACAAATATATCACAAACAATAATAGCTATTACAACCTGTTAAGAAACAGGTAAAATGAAAATATGTAAATTGGAACAACTAGAAGTCAAAATGTGTGGGGATGAAGTTAAAGTGTAGAATTTCTTTTTATCTTTTCTGTTTCTGTTTTCTTTGTGATCTAAGATAATTTGTCATCTCTTTTAAAATAACTATATAATTTATATAACTTATAGATATAACTGTACAGCTATATATAGGATTTTTTGAGAAGCCTCATTGTAACCACAACACAAAAACCTATAAATAGATTAACTAAAATAAAAAGCAATGAATTAAAATATACTACCAGAAAAAAATAATCACAAAGGAAGACAATAAGAAAGGAAGAGAGGAATCTCAAAACAACCAGAAAATAAGCAACAAAATGAAAATGGCAGCAGTAAGTCCTTGCTTATCAATAATAACACAGGATGTGTATTAGGGTTCTCTTAGAGGGACAGAACTATATATAAAGAACCTATTAGTTCCCTTGTTTTCTCTCTTTCTTTCTCTCTCTCTCTCTCTATATATATATATAGATATAGATGTGTGTATATATATGTATGTGTGTGTATATGTGTGTGTGTGTATATATATAAAAGGGAGTGTGTGTGTGTGTGTGTATATATACACACACACGTATATATATATATATATATACACACACACACACATATATATAAAGGGGAGTTTATTAAGTATTAACTTACATGATCACAAGGTTCCACAATAGGCCATCTGCAGACTGAGGAGCAACGACAGCCATTCTGAGTCCCATAACTAAAGAACTTGGAGTCCAATGTTCGAGGCAAGGAAGCATCCAGCATGGGAGAAAGATGTAGGCTGGGAGGCTAGGCCTGTCTTGTTCATTCACGTTTTTTCTGCCTGCTTTGCATTCACTGGCAGCTGATTAGACTGTGCCCACCAGATTAAGGGTGGGTCTGCCTTCCCCAGCCCACCAACTCAAATGTTAATCTCCTTTGGTTTCACCCTCACAGACACACCCAGGGGATCAATACTTTGTATCCTTCAATCCAATCAAGTTGACACTCAATATTAACCATCACAGGTTGTAAATAGACTCCATTCTTCAATTAAAAGGCTTAGAGTGGCTGAATAGATAAAAGAAGTAAGACCCAACTATATACTATTTTCAAGAACTCCACTTCACCTATATAGACACACACAGACTGAAAGCAAAAAGGTGAAAAAAGATATTTCATGCAACTGAAAACCAAAAAAGAGCAGGAGTATCTATACTTATATCAGATAAAAGAGACTACAAATCAAAGACTGTAAAAAGAGATCAAGAAAGTGATTGTAAAATGATAAAGGGGTCAACTTAGCAAGAGGGTATATAATAATTACAAATCTCTTTGCACACAATACCAGGGCTCCCAAGTATATAAAGCAAACATTAATAGATTTGAAGGTAGAGAGACTACAAAACAGTAATAGGAGAGGACTTTAACATACTACTCTCAGTAATAAACAGCTCATTCAAACAAAAATAATCAACAAAGAAACATCAGAGTTAAAACTACACACTAGATCTAATAGGCCTAACTGAAATTGATAGAACATTGCACCCAATTGCTGCAGAATACACATTCTTTACATCAGCACATAGTATATTCTCCAGAATAGACCATATGCTAGGCAACAAAACAAGTCTGAACAAATTCAAAGAAATAGAAATTATACCAAGTATTTTTTCGTACTACAATAGAATAAAACTAGAAATCAATAATAAGAAGAGCTTTGGAAACTTCACAAATACATAAATATTAAATAATATGTTTCTGAATGACCATTGAGTTAAAGAAATTAAGAAGGAAATTAACAATTTTCTTGAAGCATGTAGAAATGGAAATAAAGCATACCAAAATCTATGGGATACAGCAAAAGCAGTACTAAGAGACAAATTTATAGTAATAAACACCTACATCTAAAAAGCAGAAAGATTTCAAATAAACATCCTAAGAGTGCACCTCCAGGAACTAGAAAAGCAAAAACAAATCAAACCCAAAATTAGTAGAAGGAAAGAAACGATAAAGATTAGAGCAGAAATAAATGACAGAAAGACCAAAATAACAATACAAAAGATCAACAAGATGAAAATATGGGTTTTTGAAAAGACAAATAACATTGATAAATCTTTGGTTAGACTAACAAAAAAGAAGACAAAACTAAATAAACATCAGAAACAAAATATGAGACATAACAACTGAAACAATGGAAATATAACAAATCATTATGATCATTTCCATTTTAATCATAATATAGATTATGAACACTTATATGCCAATGAATTGGAAAACCTAGAAGGAATGGATAAACTCCTGGACACATGCAACCTACCAAGAATGAACCATGAAGAAATAGAAAACCTCAAACCAAAAAAGTAACAAGATTAATAGCTATAATAAGAAGACTGCCTTCAAACAAAAGCCCAGAACCAGATGGCTTTGCTGAATTTTACCAAAAATTTGAAGAACTAATACCAATTCTACTCAAAGTCTTCAAAAAAATGTAAGAGAAGGGAATTTTCCTTCACCTGTTCCACAAGCCCAGCATTACCCTTCTACCAAAACCAGACAAAGACACAACAACAATAAGAAAAAAGGAAAACTACAGGCCAATATAACTGATAAACAAAGATGCAAAAATCCTCAACAAAGAAACCAGCAAACTAGATTCAACAACACATTAAAAAGAGCACACACTATGATCAAGTGGGATTAATCCCAGAAATGCAAAATGTTACAACATATGCAAATCAATCAATTTGATACATCATATAAATAGAATGAAGGAAAAACAACATATGATTATTTCAAACGATGTCAAAAACATTCAATAAAATTTAACATCCCTTTACAATAAAACCTTCCTTGAACTTGATACGGAAGAAACATACTTCAACATAATGAAGGCCATATATGACAAAACCACGACTAGCATTGTACTGGATGAGGAGAATTAAAGGCCTTCCTTCTACGATCTGGAAAAAGGCAAGCACACTCACTTTCACCACTTTTACTTAATGTAGTACTGGAAGTCCTGGCCAGAGCATTTAGTCAAGAGAAAGAAATAAGAATCATGCAAATTGGAAAGAGAAAAGTCAAATTAGCCTTTTCACAGATAACATAGTCTTATACTTAGAAAAACCTAAAGAATCCACACAAAAAATCTCTTAGATCTTATTAATGAATTCAGTGAAGTTGCATGATCCAAAATCAATGTACGTAAATCAGTATAATGCATATATGCCGACAGTGAACAACCTAAAAAAATCAAGAAAGCAATCCCATTTATAATAGCTACAAAGAACATAAAATACCTAGGAATCCATTTAACCAAAGAAGTGAAAGATCTGTATAAGGAAAACTATAGAAACACTGATGAAAGAAATTGAAAAAGACACCAAAAATGAAAAGATATTCCATGTTCATGGATTAGAAGAATATTGTTAAAATGACAATACTATCCAAAACAATTTACAGATTCAATGTAATACCTATCAATATTCCAATGACATTCTTCACAGAAATATAAAAGGCATGGAATAACAAAAGACACCAAATAGTCAAAGCAATCCTGAGCAAAAAGAACAAAGTGAAGGCATCACACTACCTCACTTCAAATTTTACTACAAAGAGTAGCCAAATCGTCATGGTACTGGCATAAAAACAGACATATAGACCAATGGAACAGAATAGAGAACCCAGATATAAATCCACACATTTACAGCCAACTTATCTTCAACAAAGGTACCAAGAACCTACGGTGGGGAAAGGACAATCTTTTTAATCAGTGATGCTGGCAAAAATGAATAACTATATTATATGCAGAAGAATGAAACTAGACCCCCTCACCTTACCAAAAATTTAAATCACAATAGATTAACAACTTAAATGTAAGACCTGAAGCTATAAAACTATTAGAAGAAAACATTGGAGAAACAATTCAGGATATTTGTCTGGGTAAATTTTTTGTAGGACCTCAAAAGCACAGGCAACCAAAGCAAAAATAGATAAATGGGATTATGTCAAGCTAAAAACCTTCTGCACAGTAAAGGAAACAATCATCGAAGTAAAAAGACAACCCACAGAATGGGAGAAAATATTTGGAAACTACCCATCTGACAAGGAAATAGTAGCCAGAATATATATATGTGTATATATGTGTATAGATGTGTATAGATATGTGTATATATATATGTGTGTGTATATATGTGTGTGTGTATATATATATCAAAACAACTCAATAGCAAAAAAAATTTGATTTTTTAAATGGGCAAAAGATCTGAATAGACATTTCTCAAAAGACATACAACTTGCCTAAAACGTGTATGTACAAATGCTCAATATCACTAATCATTAGAAAAATGCAAATAAAACCCACAATAAGATATAATCTAACTCTAGTTAAAATGGCTGTATCAAAAAGGCAATAATGAACGCTGGCAAGGATGCAGAGAAAGGGGAACACTTGTATACTGTTTGTTGGAATGTAATGTCGTTGTAGCCACTATGAAGAACAATTTGGAGGTTCATCAAAAAACTAAAAATGAAACTACCATATGATCCAGCAGTTCCACTACTGAGTATATATACCCAAAACAAAGGAAATCAATATATCAAAAAGACATCTGCACTCTCATGTTTCTTGCAGCACTATTCACAATAGCCAAAATACGGAATTAACCTAAGTGCTTATCAGTCAATGAAAGGATAAAGAAAATGGAGTATGTGTGTGTGTGTGTGTGTATGTATATATATAACAAAATATTATTCCGCCATAAAAAATGAAATCCTCTCATTTGCAGCAATATGGATGGATGGAACTGGAAGTCATTACCTTAAGTGAAAGACAAATATCACATGTTCTCATTCAAATGTGGGAGCGAAAAGGTGTATCTCATGGAAGTAGGGAGTATTTTGGTGGTTACCAGAGCCAGGAAGGGTAGCAGGGAAGAGAGGATGAAGAGAAGTTGATTAATGAGTACAAATATACACTTTGATAGAAGAAATAAGACCTAGTGTTAGATAGATCAGCAGGGAGACTATCATTTACAACAATCTATTGTACATTTCAAAGTAGCTAGAATTCAAATGTTTCTAGTATAAAGAAAAGACATATTTAAGGTGATTGATAGTCCAAGTACATTGATTTGATCTTTGCCAATTATATGAGCATATTAAATTATCACACATATCTCAGAACTACATACATTTGTTATGCATCAATGAAAAAAAGACAGTGAGAATCTGTCAGATTAATTCAAGTGTCGGGTGTTTTAAGTTGAGCTCCCTGGGAAGGAGACTCTCAGATGGAGATTTGTATGGGGAAGGTTTATTGAGCAGTGCTAGTAAGAACATCTATAAAAGAGTAAGGGAAACCTTAAACAGATACACTTGCAAATGATCCCATGGGAAGCTCTGGGACTGAGATGACTCTTCAGAAATGTCCTGAATTGAGGCAAGGGGATCAGGCCTTTACACTCCCACAATGAGCAGTTAATTGGTGTGAGCTGTGGTTGGGATAAGGTGTCATCTTAGAGGAGCAGTTTCATCAACTGAAGACTCCAGGAGAGACTCAGCTGTGAACCACAGTAGTCAATACTCTTAGCAGCTGTGAGACTAGGTCCTTTAGTCCTTAAGGGGTACGTCTGAGTAATGCATCACAACACTCACTACAAAGAAATAGTCAATGGCACCTTTTGGGAGCAGGGAGGAGGAATAGCTGAATAGAGTAAAGTCTGGGGTTTTCTTAAACAGCTTTATAGAGGTTCACATACCACACAATTCACCATTTTAAAGTGCAATGACTTTTAATATATTAACAGAGTTGTGCATCTATCACCACAATCAATTTTAAAACATTTTATTATCCCCTCCCCCCCACCAAAAAAAACCCATACTCCTTAGCTATCACTCTCCCAATCCCTTCATCTCCCCTAGCTCTAGGCAAACACTACTTTCTGTCTTTGTAGACCTGTATGTTGTAGACATTTCATATAAATGGAATCATAAAATGGATGGTTCTTTGTGACTGATTTCTTTCCCTTAGCATAATGTTTCCAAGGCTATGTTGTAGCATGAATCAGTACTTCAATTCTTTTCATTGCCAAACAATATTCCATTATATAGATATACCAGATTTTATTTATCTATTGATCAGTTGGTGGACAAATGTGTTATTTCTACTTTTTGGCTATGATGAATAATGCTGCTATGAACATTCATGTACAAGTGTTTCAATGGACATATTCTCATGGGTGTATTCCTAGGATTAGAATTGCTGGATCATGTGGTAACTGTTAGAACTTGTCAAATTGTTTTTCAAAGCAGTCATACATTTTACATTCCCACTAGCAGTATATCAGGCTTCCTATTTCTCCACATTTTTGTCAACACTTGTTATTGTCTCTTTATTAAAACCATTTGAGTGAGTGCATGAGTGGATATGGTGTGGTGTTTAATTGTGGTTTTCATTTGCATTTCCCTCGTGGCTAATAATATTGGGCATCTTTTCATGTACTTATTGGCTATTTATATATATTCTTTGGAAAAATGTTTAGTCAGATCCTTTGCCCATTTAAAAAAACTGTGTTGTCTTTTTCTTTTTGAGATGTAAGAGTTTTTTATATGTTCTAAATCCAAATCCTTTATCAGATATGTGACTTGCAAAAAAAATTCTCATTTTATGGGCTTTCTTTTCACCTTATGATGTCCTCTGAAGCATAAAAGCTTTTAATATTGTTAATATGCAGGTGATCTTTTTTTTAAATTTTTGTTGCTTGTGTAATAAACCATTGTCTAAGACAAGGTCACAATTATTTCAACAGTAAATTTTTTAAACAGAAAAAAAAGCTGGCAGAGAGGGAAAATAGAGAGAAAGTATAGGTAGTGAGTAAGATGCAGTTTTGAATGGCGAAAATCCCAAATTCCACGAAGGAAGGTTTACCTTAACTCAAATTAATTTAAACACACATTTTATTTTATGCCTACAAGAGCTCATTATTGAGTAGCACAGATTAGATAGATAGATAGATAGATAGATAGATAGATAGATAGATAGATAGATAGATAGATAGATATATTAGGTTTTGTAAAACTGGAATTTGTTCTGGACTCTGTCAGGTATGTAGGATCTAGAGTGTAAAGGGGAAAAAAAGCCCTTTCCAGATTAGGTAAATAGCAAGAAAAAAAATCACACAGGAGAGAATGGGCATACTAAGGAACAGTGAGCTCAGGCAAGTTGGAAGAGCAACAATAAACCAGGAGGTAGGAGAAGAAAGATGTTACAAAGCCTGAAAAAGGGCCTGTAATACAGAGCCAAAGAGCAAAACAAACTTAAGTATGGCTCTGTCCTCCTAATCCACAGGACAAAACATAGTAACAGGAGTCTCTGCACAGTTACATAGGAGTCAGTGGGCATTTGCATGTGGTTCTGAAAGACCTGTTAATTTATGACAGAGAAAAAGAAAACCTGTAGCTAAGACTGAAGAAATCACAATACACCTCTCCAAGGTAACAGGAGTAGAGAGATACACGCAGATCGGAGATCAGAGCAGCATCCCCAATCCTCACAGAAAACGATGGTATTGTACAAAATAGCTGCTCGTGTTTGAAGTGGGGTTGAGGTAGAAGCCCAGACTGAGGTGTAGTGCTGTGACTCAGGAACTACCAAGGTGGTCCAGAGGGCTTCTCAGGGTGCTCCAGAACATGGAGTCTAGTGGACAATGTACTGAATTCTGATCCCCATGTGACCATGGTGCTGAAGCTCGTGATGAGCCTGCTGGCCACATCAGATCTGTACAATATCTAGGGACCACTGACACCAACATCTACATGGACCAGGGAACAGAGAGGCAGGAGAAACAACCCACAGGAACTAATTGCACTGACATAATATGGTTGGATGGAGCCATATCCTGAAGAATTTCGAAAAGCAGGCCGAGAAGATGGAACTTAACTCAGGATTAAGAGACCATTGTATCTTAACAATCCTAAAGGTACCGTGCTAGGTTAGTAACATTATGGAAGTTGTGTCCAACAGTTATTAACTCGAAGTTTCATTCTGCTATTTCAAATTTTAATTATTCACTCTTAAATCCTCTTTAAAGTGACAATACCGATTCCTATAGCTCATGCATATTCCCCACCCTATTCACATTGGTTCTGTTTCTTCAGTGGCCTATCTATTTCAGAGAAAATCACCCTACTTGCAAGCCCAAGGGTGTATTTCTTACTTAAAAAGCCTGGTTACACCAAAACTATAACGATATGAGAGAATTCCATTGATTCAAGGTCCCTAGAGTGTACAAGACAGACTCTTTTGCTACAGCTGGCTGCTTCTTTGTATGGGGTAATGTATTTGGAAGCTTGAAAAGTTCAACCATTACATCCATCAACTCGTCTACCCTCTGTATATCTGCCACAATATATCTGATAGTCAGCCAAAAGCACTTCTACCTCTGACGCTAGCAATGTTTACATCTCTGCCTATTAAAGAGAATTTCAGATTTTTTTCTCCCAAGTCAACTCCTCCCAAGTTTCATGATCTTAGGAAATGATACCATTTTTGCCCATAGAGCAAGATAAATACTTGGAAATTATCCTTGGCTACTCAGTACCTTATCATCTCACATTAAATCCATTACCAAGCGCATGCTGATCCTTTTTAAAATGTGTGTGTGTGTGTATCATAAATCTGACCGTGGTTTACTACAACTACCTCTATCTTCCTAGTCCAAGCACCATCATCTCTCACCATAGTTCCTGAAGTAGCCTTCAAACATGACCCATTTCCGTTCTCGCCCCCAGTGGTGAACACCGCTAGCTGTCTATCCAATACCCATGCTGCTCTTCTTTCTTACTAATAATGGAACCTTTATTTTGCTCATGAATACAAGGTGAACAGCTCAATACTTACCTTCTGAGCTGTGCTTGTAACTAAAGGTAGCCATTTCCAGTTCTGACCAAGCAGAAATGATCAAAGTAATCCTGAATAGGACTTCCAAAGGAGATTTTCAAAGGAACAGATTTGATCACCATACACTCTCAGCCCTTTTCTGTCCTTCTTTTGCCTGCCTGTAACATGGTCATGATATCCAAAAGTGAAACAGCCACATTGCAACCAAGAGAGAAGACAACATGCTCAGCATAGCACACAGGAAAATGGGAAAATACTGGATCCTTAACATCACTGAGCCATTGCACCAGGCTTGGACTGGCAGCCTGCTCTAAGTTTTCTTATTGTGTGAGACAAATAAAGCCCTGGTTGTTTCAGGCAATACTTGTATGGTTTTCTATTTGTTTGGGTTGTTTTTCAGTCAAATGCATTCTTAATAGATAAACCCCTTTGCTCAAGCTTCCAGCAAACAGCCAGTGTAAGCTTGGCAAAGAGTATTTTAGCATCAAATTCAGAAAAAATCCAAACTCCTTATGTGGCCCTGTATGGTTTGGTCCCTGCCTATCTTTCTGAACTCATCTCCAGTCACTTTCCACTTTAATACACTAGCGTTAGTGACAGTAAAACAATGTAAGTGGTTATGAAGTAAAGGAGACTATCATAAGAACAGAACCTATACCTTTCTTCTTCATCCCTCCTCCACTCATCTCCTAAAGGACCGATCTATTCCTAGATGCCCTATTCACATTTCAACAGTCTTAGTACCAATCTTTGCTCTTGTTACTCATGTTGAGTGAGATACAAGCATGACACAGGAGGCGTTCAATAGGACCTTTATGTCAATACTTAACCTTCTTTCCCTGGCTCCCTCCACTTCTATAACTTTCCACTCCCCCAAGAACCTATCCACCTTGAGTGCAAAGTGCCTATAACTTGTCTTTTAGTTTCACTAATAGATCAATTGCTTATTCAACTTTTCAGCTTCCAATCTCTGGATTCATGCAAAAAATTCCTAAAATGACAGTCAGATGACACAACTCCTTATAAATAGATCAAGAATTATCCTCACCAGGCTGCTAAGGCTACTTGTGAAACATATTTCTGCATTAGAATGAGTGCTCTGATGAGACTGAACCTTCCATAATCCTATTAGTTTATCAAATATTATAGAGTATGTTTAAATAAAATTGAGAGATTATTATATAATACGGTGAGCCTTGGCTAGAGTGATTTTGGGAGGCTGAGGCGGGAGGATCGCTTGAAGCCAGGAGCTCAACACCAGCCTGGGTGACAAACCAAAACCCTGTCTCTGTCTCTCTGTCTCTCTGTCTCTCATATATGTGTGTGTGTGTGTGTGTACCTGTGTGTATATGTGTGTGTATATATATATGTACGTGTGTGTGTGTACCTGTGTGTATATGTGTGTATATGTGTGTGTGTACCTGTGTGTATACATGTGTATATGTGTGTATGTGTGTGTGTATATATATGTACGTGTGCGTGTGTGTGTGTATATATACCACTACCTTCCAAGTTCGCATGTGCCCCTTTGTAGTCAATTCCCTACTCCTGCCCTCTGACCATCACTAACCACTAATTTGCTTTTCATCACTATTTGTTTGCCTTTTCTGGAATTCCATATACACGGGATTACACAGCATGTAGTATTCGGTATCTTCTTTCACTTAGCAAAATGTTGTTGATCATGCATATCGTTGCATATGTCAGTAGTTCATTCATTTTAAAGCTGAGTAATATTTCATTGTCTGGATATATCACTGTTGGTTTATCCATTTTCAGCTATTATGAATACAACATCCTTGAGTACTTGGGTATGAGTTTTGAATGAACATGTTTTCATTTTCCTTGGGCAATAAAATGTTTTTTCTAAATATACAATCCTATGCATGCCTACACTTGAAAAAAATTTTGTGCAAATGCCCTGCAATAATATGGGTGCATCTACTCTCATCAATGTATGATATACAATTTTACAATAACAAGTGAATGAGTTTAGATGAAGCACAGTATTAGAATTATATTAAAAATCATTTTAAAACTAATGCATTTTGACTGTTTCTTATCTGACGTTTATGCTTATATTAAAGAATGTGAATATTTGTTAGATTTAGCCTCAAAATATTCACATTCCTTTTTAAAAACATCTTATTTAGCTTAATTGCCTTACAATAAACTTCATATATTTAAAGTATAAAATTTGATAAATTTTGACATATGCATACACTCATAAAACCAGCACCCCAAGCAGGATAATGAACATACCCATCACTCCCAAAATTGTGTCTGTGTCCCTGTTTAATCATCCTGCTTTTCCTCCCCACAGTGCCCAGGTAACCACTGGTTTGCTTTTGGTCAGTAGAGATTAACTTCCATTTCTTAGAGTTTTATGTAAATTGAATCATACATATGTGTTTTTTCTCGCAGTTCTCTCACACTGTATAATTATTTTGAAATTCATTCATGTGGTTGCACATATCAATATTTCATTCCTTTTAATTGCTGAAAAATATTCCATTGTATGCATTTACGACACCATTAATTTGCTAATAAACTTTTGGTCATTTCCAGTTTGGGGCTATCATAACTAAAGCAGTTATGAACATTTATGTGCAAATATTTGAGTGGGCATATGCTTTCATTTAATAAATACCTATGGGTGGAATGACTGGGTCACATAGTACTTTTATGCTTAACCTTTTATGAAAGTGCCAAAATTTCCAAAATTGTTTTAACCATTTTCCATTTCTACCAGCAGTGAATAAGAGTTCTAGTTGTTTCATATCCCCATCAACATTTAAAGTGGTAAGGTTTTTATAAATTATAGCCATTCTAGTAGGTATGTAGTGTGGGCTTAATTTGCATTTCCCTAACAACAAATTATGTTAATCATCTTTTACTGTGTTTGTATGCCACCCATGTGTTTAAATACTTTCCTATTTTGTATTGCATTGATGCCTTACTAAGGAGTTACGAGAATTCTTTATATATTCTAGAAATGAGGAAGTATTAGTTCATTTTGCATTTCTATAAAGGAATTCCTGAGGCCGGATAATTTATAAAGAAAAGAGGTTTATTCTGGCCCACAGTTCTACAGACTGTACAAGAAGCAAGAAGCATAGTGTGAACATCTGCTTTTGGTGTGGCCTCAGGAAGCTTACAATTAGGGTGGATGCCAAAGTGGGAGTAGGCATGTCATATAGAGAAAGAGAGAGAGAGAGAGAGAAGAGAGAGAGGGGAGGAGGTACCAGGCTCTTTCAACAAACAGCTCTCCTTTTAACTCACTGTGAGGAGGGCACCACACCATTCATGAGGGATCCACCCCCATGATCCAAACATTTCCCACGCTGCCCCATCTGCAACCATTAGGGATCACAGTTCATCATGAGATGTGGAGGGGACAAACACTCAAACTTTAGCAGGAGGCTTTGTCAGGTATATTGTTTACAATACTTTCTCCTTATTGCTGGCTATTATTTCCATTTTTATCAATATTTTCTGAGGAGTAAGTTTTTACTTTTATTGAAGTCCAATGTATTGATTTTGTTCTTTTAAAAAATCTTTACCAAATTCAAAGCCACTGGGATTTTTCTCAACATTTTTTTCTAGAAGTTTTAGAGTTTACCACTTACATTTAGGTCTGTGATCCATCTGGAGTTAACTTTTTAATATGGCAAGCTAAAGGTCAAAGTTAATTTTTGAATTGTATTTATTATTTTGGATATAGCTATCCATTGTTCCAGAACCATTTATTGAAAGGATTGCAATTTTCCCCCTTTAAATTGCCTTGGAAACTTTGTGGAAATCCATTGACCATGAGTCTGGGAGTCTGGATGCTCCATTCTATTCCAAAGATCTATGTCTATCTCTCTGCCATTAATTATCACACAGTTTTGATTACTGTAGATTTATTATGAGTCTGTCCTGCAACTTTGAACTTTTTCAAAATTGTTTTGGATTTTTCAGGTAAAATTTTCACATATATTTTAGGGTTTTTTTAAATCAATGTATACAAACAAAGACTTGAGATTTTGAGTGAAATTGCACTGAATATGTAAATTTGGGGAGAATTTGTATCTTAATAATTTTGAGTCTTTTGATGCATAAATACAGAATATGTCTTCATTTATTTAATTTTTCCTTAATTTCCCTCAGGAATGTCTTACAGATTTCCGTGTACAGGTCTTGCACATTTTTGTCAGATTTTTCACATTTTTGTGATATTAAAAATTGTATTTTTTTCTTTTCAATTTCCATTTGTTCTTTGTCAGTACAGAGAAATACAACTGATTTTTATTTATTGCTCCTGAGACCTGCATCTTTGCTAAACTGACTTATTAATTCTGATAGTTCAATAGCACTGGCCAGAAAATATTGAATGCAAGTGATGAGACTGGGTATTCTTTTGGCTCCCTGAGAAAAGAGAAAGCATTCAATTTTTTCCAATAAGTATAATATTAGCTGTGGTTTTTCATAAATGCCATTTATCAAGTTGAAAGCATTCCATCATATTCCTCGTTTTCTAAAAGTTGTCATTATAAATGAACGTTAGATTTTATAAAATGTTTTCTTCTATATCTTATTGAAATTATCATTTTTTTTCTTTTTGGTTCTGTTAATATGGTCAATTTACATAGATCGATTTTTTTACTGTTAAACGGAGATCACTGTCCTGCACTGCTTGATGTCCAGTATTTGAAAACCACTGTTTCATATATTTTGTCTGGTTACTCTATGTTGGCTACAAGTTAAAGTCTCCGGCATTTCTCTTTCAAATCTCTGGTTCTTAGTTGCATTACTCAGTCTCATACCCCAGTTGATCATGAAGTATAATCCTTTTTAATTGCATTATAATTTTATATTATTAGATATCAATTAATCTGTTTTTTATCTTTGTTGATGGTGGGCTTTTTGCGGGGAGGACTTAGTCTTTTTTTCTCTGTCATTTTGGGTAGATTCTATTGCTGTGTCTTCAAGATCACTAATCTTTTCTTCTATAGATTCTAATCTGCTGCTGTTCCTATACGGTATATTTTTTAATCACAGATATTTTATATTTCATGTCTAAAAATTTAATTCTTTTTTACATCTTTCATATCTCTACCTTATAAGCTCAATCTTTATGTAACTTGTTAAGTATGTGCAATATAGTTATATAACTATTTTAATGCCTTTGTCTGCTAATTCTGTAATCTAGGTCATTTCTGAGTCAGTTTTGATTAATTGATTTTTCTTCTCATTAAGGTTGTATTTCTTGTCAGGAAACCATTTGATCTTTGAGGCTTGCTTTTAAGTTCTATTAGACAGGACCAGTATGGTTGTTTCTTTCCCTGGCCTTGACTAGTTTTCTCACACACACGTGTTTCTCAATGTTGTTTCAGGGATAATACTCAGCTGAAGACTCAAGGAGAACTCACTGCCTATTTCTGAAGCCATCTCCCTGTGTTGCTGTGTTCAGATACCTTGTTTTATGAAGTCTAGCCTCATTGGCCTTACCTAATTCCCAGTGACACCTCTTCAATTCAGAGAGACTATTGAACTCTTTTTGCATTCCTCCTTGTAGCATTGCTGCCTGGAAATTTTTTCTAGACGCAAAGCTGAGTTAACTGTAGGCTCCCCATGCACATTTGCTGTCTCTCAGGGATCACTGTCCTGCACTGCTTGATGTCCAATATTTGAAAACCGTTGTTATATATGTTTTGTCTGATTACTCCATCTTGGCCACAAGTTAAAGTCTCTGTTATTTCTCTTTCAAATCTCTGGTTCTCCTTAGCTGAAAGTTATTTAGAAATTGAAAGGCAAGTGCTTAAGGGGGAAAAATAGTTACTATTGTATTATTTGTAACTACCTATCTGTATGCCATTATTTTCTCATTACTATGCAATCAGAAAACAGAAATTAATTAGTTGCTGATAAACTTTCATCTATAATGCCCAATTTTAAATTTTCTGTTTCTCAAAATAATTTCATCATTCTCAGTGAATTCTCTTATAAGTAAACATCAAAATTTGAACTTAAAAAAACTCATTGTAGACAAATGCAATTTTTATAGATTGGTGTTGTGTGAAAAATTTTAAGTGAAAAGAAGGTTCTGATACAAAAAAAAAAAAGCGAAGTTTGAGAACACTGTTTAGGCAAAAACAGTCATAGCTGTGTGTTAATACCTACAAAGATTTCCAAAGACACAAAGGAACAAAGCCCAGGTCAGAGTTCAAGTGACTATATGGGTGAGAAACCCTAAATGTCAACAACAGAAGAGAAAATTATTGTAGCTTATTATCTTTCAGTTATAAATATTCTTATCTTGAGAACTATGGGGTTGGAGAATCCTTGATATTAATAGTTCAGAATCTCCCATATCTTCATGTATTTAATTCTATAAAATGCAGGGCATGCTTGATGGTGTTTAGAAAAATGTCAGAATATTCTTGATCCTCTGCAGGATTTCACTCCCTTGGGCTACTATCTCAATATTTCTGCCATTGTTTTCAAGATAATGCTGGATTACTAAAGACTTACTTGATTTTTGGCAAAATTAACATTTGCGCCATACTCTGCATGACCTCTATATCTACCAACAATGAAATGAACAGCATGAAATTATATACAGTTTTATTTACAGTGTCAGTAAATTTGCTATCTCCAGTAAACTCCTAACTACAAAATTATTATCTAAAGAGGGAAATTGCAAAGCCTTCCTAATTCAGATCACAATAAACCCAGAAATGAAGAGAACAATGGCAGTCCATTAAATATGTCACCAGAAAAAAATAAAAATTCTTAGATTCTTGGTTCCTCAGATGAAATAGCCCTAAAGCCTTTAATGTATTGTTGTGGGCTTATTATTTGTTCTTCTTTACTATAAAAAAATTTATAAAACAACCCATCAAAATATGAATAATTAAATTTCCATATGAAGGATTCATTTAAAAATAGTTTCATTGCTTATCACTATAGAAGGGCATTTTCTCAGATATGGAAATTGTGAAAGCCATGTTTTTAAAATGTTAATTTAGAAATATGAAATTTAACTCTATTTACATCAATTTATATTCATTATAATCTCTTAGCATGAAATATTTACAAAAAAGCTTCCTTCGTGACTTAATATAAGATCTTACAAAGACGTGATATATTATCCTAATAAAAATTATAAACACAATTTTCATAAGAAAATTTATAAAAGTTGAATCATGTATTTATGATGGAGAAACAAAATATAAAGTAAGCTAATGCATTTAAAGAATGGAATTAAAACTCTAAGTAATTTAAAACTTAACACACAGAATGAGTCAATTTTTTTAAGGAATTTTTATCTTAAAACTTTTCTACTACCTCCTGATAAAGCAGTAATGGAAAGCCAAGGAGACTATAATACCACTATGAATGTAAGATTTTGAACACATACTAATACAAGCTAAGAAAAAAAATAAAATATATACCAGGATGATTAACAGATTATTTGCTGAAAGGTGCTAAACAAACTCCCATGGTGTTTAGTCCTCAAAAATGTCTAAAGCCATCAGTAAAGAAATTTTTGAAAATTAAACAAAATACATAGCTCAGAATCACTTATGCGGTGTCATTGACAGCCCAAAAAAATAAAAAAGAAGCATATGAGAAAATAAAATGAATATGCCAGATGTGCTAAAATAACCTGGCAAAATAATTCCTCATAGGGATTATAACCAATAGTTACCTGGAACAGCCATATTTTCAGAAGAGAATTTTTGAAAAGCATGCATGAATAGAACTACATTTCTGAAGCCAAATAGCTTCTAGTGACCACTTTTGTGTAAAAGGTTTAACATCTCTATGTTTGTTTGTGATTTGAAAAGCACATATACCAATTCCAAGTGGAATGAAGAAATTTTAAGTGCTTTAGGAAGGATTTGCATAGCAATAACTTTTAATATCTTGGAAAAAGAAATTACTGATTTTTCCCAGGATCACCAATCATAATCATAACTCATTCACAAGTACCTAGACCAGTGCTTAGCACAAAGGAGACACTCAATAAATATAATTCCCTTCCCCTACCTCTACTCCTCTATCACATGCTATGCAGTGATTCCCCTCTGGTGCCTCAGGAACCCCAGCCATTGATGGGGTGAGATGAGGAGGAGGTCAAACAGGCTAAGCTTTTATGTGAGCAGCTTCATTTTTATATCTGCCTTACATATTGGCATCCAGGTAAGAGTTTCTTTGAATCAAGGGTTCTAACTGCAGTAGAGGGGAAAGAAGATGATCTCTGTTCTTTAGAAGTGAAATTCTGCCCTCAGCTTTCTCTTTCCAGGGTGATTACATTCCTCCTATAGCTTCAACTACACCCTATACAATGATATCCAGATCTTTATCTCAAGTCCTTCATCTCCATTTACCCCAGAACCCAATCAGTCACAAAGTCCTGCAAATACTAAATATCTCTTACTCCACTCCATTCTCTGCTTTGGTTCACTGTTTGGTTCAAGCCCATGTATCTTTTGGACGAACTGGTGCAATGGAATCCTATTGGTCTCCAGTCTCCAGTTTATCAGTCACCTTTCAGCCTCCAAACTGGAGCCAGAGTAATATTTCTAAATTACAAACAAGGTTGTATCATTCTCTACGTCAGTACTTCCCTGCCTCCCCTTCATCTACCACAGAATGGGAGAATAAAAGTTCTATCATCTGCACATCTGCTACCTTTTCTGTCTCATCTCCCTTTATATCCAGTTTTTCTTATATCTAGCAATTTCTAAATTTTGACGTAATGTCTTATAACTGCAGTTTGTCTCCTCTGACTGGAATGATCTTTCCTCTTGTTTGTCTGAAAAAAAAAATTGGTTTCAACATTTAGCTGATGGGTCATATTCTCAGTAGGACTCTTTCTGACACTACCAATCAGTGTTGGTTACTAGCTCTGCACTTCTAAAAACTCTTTGAACAGAACTTGGTTATGTCATTTATCCTAGTAACATAATTTTTTCTCTTGTTAGTACCACTTACTAGTCTAGAAACTGGAGGGGGTGTAACTGTTTTTCTGTCTTCAGGACCTACACAAGGACTTGCCCATGGTAAGAGCTTCATTCATGGTTGTGGGACAAATCAGTGAGTGGTAAAAACAGGAAAGGGAAAAAAAAAAAACAAGAAGGAGAAGGGAGAGGTGGGTATGGGAATGAAGATAAGAAATTTAAAGTTTAGAGAACATCCATGGCATGTTTGGTTGAAGCATAACATTCACATAAGGGAGCAATGGGAAGTAATATTAGATATAGACTGCAAAGCTCAAAATTTCACCTATCAGTAAAAACATGGCTTTTGACAAGGAAAACAGCATTTACATAAGTTATTTTGGAGAGTTCATTCTTGCCATATGGGCTGCACTATGAGGGGCAAAGGGAGGTGTCAGTCCAGACAGGAGGTAATTAAGACAGATTAGAGTGGTGGCAATGAGGGGGAAAAGGTGAGGGGGAAAAACACTACACAAGAAGACCCAAAAGATTTGTTAACTAATTATGAGGGGAAAGAGAGAGACAGAACAAGAAGTCAAAGTGACTCAAAAATTTCCCAACTAGGTAAATTGGAAAATGCCTCACATTAACAGATTGTAGAAGAAAATAGAATCATTAAAGAAGATGGAGAAAATTAACCCAAAAATAGAATGGTAACCAGCCCTTTGCAACACCAAGAATAAAAGTGGTAATAATTATTATTCTAAATTATGTCATGTAATTTATAATTATATTTATTAATAATTTTATTAATTATTATTACTATTATGGTTACTACAAACAAATACAAAGGTCATGGGGGAATGGTCAATAAGATGAGATGATATAAACATTAAAAAGAAAGGAATACAGAGCAGTATTGTCAATGAGGAGATCATTAGTGTCCTCAGAGAGTTGAGTGGCAATGGAAGCCAGTCTACAAGGAACAACATGAGTGGAGAATGAGAAATGCAGACAGTACTCAATTTTAGAAAGTATTGGTAGGAAAGGAAGGATTGGGGAGGAAAAATATGGGGAGGGACAAGATGGCTGTTTAAAGAAATTATGAGCCTTGGCTGGGTGCAGTAGCTCACGCCTGTAATCCCAGCAATTTGGGAGGCCAAGCCTTGCGTATCACTTGAGGTCAGGAGTTCAAGACCAACCTGGCCAACATGGTGAAGCCCCTCTCTACTAAAAACATAAGAAAATTAGCCAGACATGGCTACTTTTACTGCATGTGTAGTCCCAGCTACTCAGGAGGCTGAGGCAGGAGAATCACTTGAACCTAGCAGGAGGAGGTTGCAGCCAAGATCACACCACTGCACTCCAGCCTGGGCAATAGAGCAAGATTCTGTCTCAATAAAAGAAAGAAAGAAAGGAAGGAAGGAAAGAAGGAAAGAAAAGGAAAGGAAAGGAAAGGAAAGGAAAA
>NW_012112142.1:3115249-3159833 GCF_000951035.1 Colobus angolensis palliatus | reverse complement strand
GAAGGAAGGAAGGAAGGAAGGAAGGAAGGAAGGAAGGAAGGAAGGAAGGAAGGAAGGAAAGAAAATAAATTGTGAGCCATGTCAAGTTTGCAATATTTTAGAAGAGAGTAGAGAAGAACCATCCAATTTACAGAGCTGAAAAATTTGCCTCTAGAGTTTCAGTGTTTCCTGTTACAAATAGGTCACAATAAGAGACATGGCAGGCTCTCATATGTAAGAAGATATGTAGAGAAATCTACGCTGATGTGAAGTAGACCATATCCTAGCCATGTGTAGCTTTTGGGTAGCTGATTCTGAGCCACTGGCCTTCAGGGCAAGGGCTGGGATATTGCAAAGACATCCGTCATTTTACTAAACAAAACAAATAATGTCACAGGTGTACAACTTTTTAAGGTCATGTTTTCCTTCACACTTCCAAATTAACATTTTCACATCTTTTTCAAAAAATAGATCCTACCAGAATTTGATAACACAAAATATTTAGAATACAGCATCCATCAAATTACCTCTATTAATTGCAATGTCAGCACAAACTTTAATCACAAAAATAACCAAATGACTGACAGTATATCTAATATTTGACATTTATGAATTTATCTCCTGAAAAAAATTTACACTGCCAAATTCAGCAGAAGTCAAAATGCAATTAGAACAAAGGGTAACAATTCCAAACACATGCAGCTTACTGACTGGCTCTTGCCATTTCATAAATAGAGTGTGCTTGAAACCTGCCCTTCGGTCCATAATAACAGCCTGCCAAGGATTTCTAAAGCAAGCAGGAAGGAATGGGGTAGTGAACTTGGGATCTGAGGAGGAGATTCTGTATATTTGGAAAATTCTATTTAAATAACCCAGTTGTAACAAATCCCCTTTCCAGATCCCCATTCTAGGAGATTAAAAAGCAGTAATTAGAATGGGTGGGCTGAGAAAGCCAACTAAACACAGATTGACAGATAGGCTACCAGAAGAGGCATCCCCTGAACTGCATTATTCCAACAATAATGTCTTTATTTATATAGAAGAGTGGGTATATTTTGTTCAGCAAAGCTTTCAATAAGTAGAAACATGCTGCTAGAAGAATAGCCCACCACCACACAAAACTACTAATTTAAAGATACAAAAACCAGTGCAAGAATTAGTCCTGTAATCCCCACAGAAAACAGCGAAATAGCTTTCTCCATGAGCCTTGCAAATCACAACCATAGCAACTTAACATGTGCAGTCCCATATGGGTTGACTGTTTCTCAGAATGAGGCCAGGAACTCAGGAATCCAAGCTTTTACATCAGAAATAGAGAAAACCCGAATATGGAATAGTTTTGTATCAAAGTTAAATTTCAAAAATTATAAAATCAAGTCTTATTATATATATATATATATATATACACACACACACACACAGACATACGAATACAAATACATACGTCTTACTCTACTGTTCACATGGGTATTCTTATAATTTTCTGGCCTGTTCTATGTTCCCACAATGCACAAAAAGAGACTCACTGATTAAGAATGGTCAGTGCGAAGAGGTGTGTGTGTGTGTCTGTGAGTTTTATTTGACTTTTTTTGTTCTGATTCTGAACTGAAGAGAATTCTCAAAAATTTTCTTGCTATGAACAGCCCCTGACTAAAGCTGACACTGGCTGCAGAAAAGCACTACTCCTGATGGTCTGCTACCAATTTGTAATACATACCCTGAACAAATCAAAAAGTGCCAATGTGTTTCCTTAAGCCAAAAGTATAAGAGTGGGTTCCTTGTAATTAAGTGTGTGTCCTTGATGAGTCTTAGTTTTCTCATGTGTGTCAAATGAGCAGATTGAACTAGATTAAGTTCAAGGCCTGACTCTTCCACTTAATTTCCATAATCTTGAATGAATTACTTAACTTCACTATGCCTCAGCTTCCTCATCTGTAAAATGGGGGGTGATAATAGCATGTACCTCATGAAATGATGTAACACATGTGAAGCAGTGAAACAATACCTGCTCTAGTAACTACTCAATAAATGTTCTCTAAGGTAATCAAGAGATGGCTTCTAAAGTACCTTCCAGCTCCCAGAACCTGTAATTGTATGAAAACTATATGCCTGGTGTGCTATGTTGGCTTTACTTAAGAATTAAATATTGGAGCCAAAAAGGAAATAATTCTGACAAAATATGGCTTTCAAAATCTTGATGTCATCCTATTGGAAATAGCAAATAGAATGTTTATAAGGTATTTTTAATCAATACCTTCTGATCACAATTATACCCTTAAAATGAAATTAAATCCTATTTTCATTGGAAAAAAGGTAGTCTGTGCCATATTTAGTGTTTATCTTTCTTCTTTATCATTCTACCCTTTGGGATTTCTGCATCTTTTCTGAATCTCAACTATCTCCTTTCTGTGTGCCCATAATGGCGGAACTTACAGACCTATTCAAGAGTATATGTGCAGATTCCATAAGTGGTTATTAAAGAAGAGATCTTCATTAAAAATGTTTATAGATAAATAAGGATAAAGAAGCTAAGGGCTAAGCTTCTTTCTAAGTGCCCCAATAGTTTTAGAAAAATGAAAGACATGTTTCTGCATTTTAAGTGAATCCATACATTCTTTCATTGAATATATATCTATTGAAAATGTTAAGCACTGTTCAGAAAACCACAGGTAGTTAAGGAAATACACAGTCTTTTCCCTCAAGGAGTTTGTAGGTGAGTGGGAATGCAACCACAAAACCCAAAACTTATAATACAGTATAAGAGAAGTATTAGAAGTGTGTTTAAGATACAATAGGAATAAAATAAAGAGGGCCAATGCCTGCTGCCTGCCTGGAAGTATCAGGCAAAAATACTTCCCAAAGGGAAAAAAAAATGAAATTGGAAAAGACATTTTTCTCAGCCTGGGAAGAATAAGAGAACATTTCAGGCAAAAGGAACTACATCTGCCAAAACGTGGAGGCATGAAAGAGCACTGCCTGCTTGACGTGCTGCCAAGAGCTTGGGATTGCCAAAGGGTGCAATATAGATGGAGTCACAGCTAGGAGAGAAAACTGGAGCGGTTGATAGGAAACAGATCAATCACGCCTGGCTATGGAATGCAGATTTTATCCTATAAGTGGTACACAGAGAACTATGACAAGGAGACCAATACTCACTGATTTCAACTTTGGAAAGAACATTCTAGTCACAGAAACAAGCCTGGGAGATCGGAGAGGCAGAGTCAGAACCACAGGCCAGAGATGGTGCACTCCTGAAATAAAGTAGTAGTCATAGTAAATAGAAATGAGGGAATGCTTACAAACCTACAGACATGAACATATAGAATCTGGTCATTGATTGGATATAGGCATGAGAAGGAGGCAAGAAAAAAAATAATGCTGAAGTTTCTATCTTGAGTAAAACAGGTAAAAGACCAGGGCAGACAGAGATGGTTTGTGAGAGTTGAATGTGCAGAGAACAGAAGGAGCAGTTAAAGCAATGGGCATGATGAGTTTGCATGAGGGAGTGCAGAGGTGAGAAGAGGAGGGACCAAGAGGGAGCCTGATATATGAGGTAAGCAGAGGCAACAGAATTCCTAAAGAGAGGCTCAAATCATGGCGACCACTGAGGGGAGGAGAGCATGGTCACCAGTACTAAATGTTGCTACCAGGACATGAAAAGGCACAGAAGAAAAAAAAAAAAAATGTCTACTGGATTTGATAATTAAGGAACCATTCATGAGTCTGAAGGGAGGGAGGAGGGGTGGAAGCTAGGGTTCATGGGTTCAAGATTAATTAGGAAGTTGAGCAAGAGAGAGCAAGCAGACCCAGTTCAGCTCTCTCCAGACTAACACACGTGGCTTATTTAATACACATTGCAAACAGAGAGTCACACCTTCAGCCCACTTGTTAAAACCACACTGGTGCTGAGTAGACAGTGTTGTAAGCTTCTATCTACATGGTGTGATGTTAAGCATGTCAGCAAGCTCCCCTCTTCCTGTAGAGACCTTTCCACCAATTGACGAATGCCTAGAAATCTGACAGAAGAAAAAGCGTTTCCATCACACAGTAACTAGAAATAAAACCTAAAATGTAAATCCCCTTAGAAGAGGTAAAAGATGAGCAAATTTACTGCAAACTGAAAATTGCCCTTACCTGACCCTTTTCTGAGAAGAGGATTAGGTAGGGAAGTTGCCAGGAAGAATCTGAGTGAGCCCTGAGGGAGAGAACAGAAAGAAGAGGCTGAAAGTACTGAAAACAAATTTTTACCTGGTCTGAACTTTTATTTAGCATTAGCATGTCTTCCATGATTTTAGAGGTCACCTTGTCACAAGCATAAGGAGGAAGATCCCTAACCATAGGCAGAAGAGTTATTTTCCCTGGTTGCAGGAGAGAACCAGCCTCATTAATAATTTCACATTGTCTAAACTCTACATAGCTTTAAATATAATAAAAAGTCTGCCCTATTCTCCAACCCACATATTCATTTTCAGCTTCTACCTAATAATCCTGACACATTTCACTTGGTTTTAAGTTTTTTTCATCTCTCTTTAGGATTAATTTTTTAATTGCCAAGAAATGTTTTTAAAATCTATTACAGGAATTATGATATAGAACGATTAAGCTTGAACATATATACCGATTTTCAGATATTTTTGAAACCTGTCATAAAGTATTAACTTTTTGAAATACTCTACTACTTTCACAGGTCTTCTAAAAAACCACTCATCACAGCCATTTAGAAAGAAATATGACATTAAAAGAAGGTAAATTTTCCAAGTGTTATACTGTGATTTAGTTGTGCTCTCCCATTAAGTCTAAATCTGTCTTCCAACCAGTATAAAGCAGTCATGATTTATTTGAGCCTGATGGTAAAGGTCTATTAAAACAATAACTTGAAAATAGTCTGCATAGCTAACACATCACCCATCGAAGAGATTAAGGCAGAAATTTCACAGAAGGCTGTGTGTGTATCTGTGACTCAAAGAGATGAGCAATCTCACCTTTGAGATGAGAGGGACTAAAAACATCTGAGTCTTTTATGTACAGAAAAATCCACTTTCCAAAGGTCTCAAAGAACTGGGGAAAACTTGGGAAAGGCCAGTTGGAAGTGAGGGGTCTCAGCCTGTGCTTCATGTAGGCCATGAACTATCGTCATAGCCCAGCCCTGCTTTTAAAAAAGAAAATGTTTGCCATTGGATAAAGAAAACAAAAAGGATGGTTTTTAATTCTTAAAATAATGTGCAACAGAGTTGCTTTATAATACAGCTTGCTGGTAAACATAGATATTCTGAGGATGAAACGAATATATCCCAGACATAACAGTTACATTAAAGCCCAAGAAGACACAGCTGTAAAGAGGGATTTCATTTTGACTACATTTGCAAATTGTCTCACAGCCCTTTTTAAGGTTAAAGCTTTTTAGGTACCTGAATCCAGCAACGACCCTCATGACAGGACCTTCTTCTCTAGTGCTGTGCACCTGTTTTATCACTAAACTCCTCAAATGTGAATTCTATCCACACTATCTACTTTTTCTCACTACACGGACATTCCTCAATTCATTGCCTCCACCACTATACTGGCAATGCTCTAGGTTGCCTTCTCATTGCTAAATCCAAGTTTCTATTTTCTGTCTTCACCCCTCCTAGCCCTCTGCAGCATTTAGTACTGTTTATCATATCTTTCAGAGCCCCATCAGCTCTTGCTTCTCCTCCTTCCTCTCTGGTCATTTTTTTTCATGCCATTATGACAACTACTTCTACTTCTATTGGTTACCATGTTTGCATCTGAGGTCATTTTCTCCATTCACACCACCTGCTCTCTCTTCAAGACCTCCGCTACCATCTACAGCTGATAAGCTTTCAATCTTCAGCTCCAGCCCCAATCTTTCCTGAAGTCCAGACACCAATATCCACCTTTATGTTTCATAGCTTCTTCTCATGCACCATGACCAAAACTTATTTTAGCTCTGCCTCACCCCATCCCACTTCAAAACCTATTCCTTCTCATTTTTTTATCTCTGTTAAGGGTGACACTTCAAATGTAAAAGCCTGGGAATATTCTGTGCTTCCTCTCTTTCTCTCACCCTTCCCAGTGAGTCATCAAAACTCGTGAGTTCTATCAATCACAGAAATGCTTTGCAAATCTAGTTTCTCTCCTGCGCCATTGCCTCTGCCTTAGACTAAGCACTCCTTATCTGTCAAATGCATTGAAGAAATAACCTCAATTTCTCCCTCTCATGGCAAGGATTCACACACATAATCCTAAAAACAAGTGCTGATTCTGCCACTCCCCAAGACAAAGACCCCATTGCTTTACCTCAGCTGTCTTCAGATGAAGTTAGAGCTCCTTAAATAGGCATGAAAGACCTTCAGAGTCTAGCCCCAACTACTACTCCAGTCTTAACTCCTGAAACTCTTCCCACAGGTATCTACATCTAGTCATATAGGACTTCTCATTTACTCTCTCTGAAATCTTAAATCAATTCTCACTGAATGACTGAAACATACATATGTCTAACTTGTTCACTGTTTTAAACACAATGTATCTGGCTTTTTATTAACCTCACTGAAGCCCCCAGTTCCTCCATAACACCCCCTTTCCATTTATTTCCCATCCATTAGCTCCCTTTTGAGCGAATGTTCTATCCCTCAACTTCAGTTATGTTCCCAACCTTTCCTTATCTCTCTTGCCCTACTGGTCTTCTAACTAATCCTATGAAGCTCAACTCCGAATGTATAAATTCTTCACTAATATTTCCTGGGAGTAACCACCTTTCTCAGTTGTGCTCTCAGAAATAAGTCTAATTTTAGGAAAACACCTTATAACAACAGTAGGTGTCATTTCTCATCCATGAGAAATTAATGAAATGGATAATAGAATGTTCTCTGATGCTGCTATAAGGATTAGAGATATTTTGGTAGGGGACTTTGCACAGACAGTTTCCCTGTCCAGGATATCTTTGTCTTGGTCAATGAAAAGTTTAAGCCCTGAATCAGGATTGCAGGTGTGTTGCAGTATGATCTTATGGCTGTCTTTCCAGCCAGCCTACATTCAATTCTCATCCTATCAAGTCCTATTTGCTAGCCTATTCAGATGGGTTTCCAACTAAATGATTGAAACTGAGAGTGATAAAATAGCAGAAAGTTACATTCACTTTTTTGTTTCTCTGATATGAATCTGGAAAGCATTGTTCCCTGAGTATAATAGCATATTAATATACAGAGAAAGAGGACAAGATTACTCTTCTTATTTGAAGCCATATTTTGCCTTTGTTAAGATTCATTACCAACTTCATCCAAAACACAGTAGAACTGTATTAGTCTGTTTTCATGCTACTGATAAAGACATACTTGAGACTGGGCAATTTACAAAAGAAAGAAGTTCATTGGACTTACAGTTCCACATGGCTGGGGAGGCCTCACAATCATGGCAAAAGGCAAGGAGGAGCAAGTCACATCCTATGTGGATGGCAGCAGACAAAAAGAGAGCTCATGCAGGGAGGCTGCCATTTTTAAAACCATCAGTTATTGCGAGACCCATTCACTATCACAAGAACAGCACGGGAAAGATCCGCCTCCATGATTCAATCATCTCCCATCAGGTCCCTCCCACAACATGTGGGAATTATGGGAGCTACAAGATGAGATTTGGGTGGGGACACAGAGCCAAACCATATCAAGGACAGTCTGGATTCCAGGTGGAGATCCTAAATGTTGTTGACAGCCAACTCTTAGAGCAAAGGGCAGTAAAGAACCTTTCTACCCAGAGGAGGAGCTTAGATTGGAGCCTTCCTTAAGATGGACCAAAATTCAGAAAAGGTTAGTACATTTGTGATTCTGTTCAAATAAGAACAGAAAGGAAAAAAAACAAAGAGTAAGCACAAGGAATAATAAACAGAGCAAGCACTTGATGCAGAACACTTTAGGGACAAAACACAAGAAGCATAAGTTCCAATGTGCCAGCCTACTCAGAAGCAAGCCTACAGCAAGCACTTAGGCACTCCAACACAAACCTCGGTATCTAGGATTCAGAAGTCAGAATCGGGCAGTGAGAAGACCTCACCCTTTTTAAAGTAGGCAGCCTCAAGGGATCAAGTGTGGCCTCAGAAACATTCACAAGAACTTGTACTTCACTGTAACAGGCAATCTCCAAACACCTCTGCTTGGCAGCTGTCCCCACAAATGGACTCAGCAGCTCCCAGCCGTCTGTATTTCTGTAGATTCCCATAAGGACACATTTCCTTCCCTCTTCAGGGAATGTTAAGGGTATTGTCTTCCAGCAAACAGTTACCTGAGTCCTGAATCACCTCATCAAAGGAATCTTGGCCTTCTTTTCTCCTGCCAACATCTCTGTTAGCCTGTTGGTCAAGATATAAAGAAAAAAAAATAATCCTATGTTCAGCCATGGTCATTTAGTACCATTGGAAAGGTGTGACTATAATCTGCCTTTAGTATTGACAAAAATTCTTTGTTTGTCCAAACTTTAGTCAGCTCCTGAATGTTTTCATAGGCCCATCTGTGCCCTTTCTTATAAAAACAAGTTTTAGCAAAGAACCCTGCTAAGTCAGTTTAGCAAGAACTCCCCACTGGTAGTATCTGATTGCCCTGGATACCTGATCAGGTTTCTTATCCTCAATTTTCCCCCACTCTCCATAATGTCTGATCACCCTGGCCTGCCCTCATCAAGCATCCTGTTAGATCAATTTAGCCAGAATCCCTCTTACCCATGATGTTTCCTCTTAATTTTCTATCCACTGACCCCCATCCTCTCCTGGGCCATAAATTCCCACTTACCCATGCTGTATTCAGAGTCAAGCTCAATCTCTCCCCACCGCAAGACTACATTGCAGTGGAGCCACTACCTATCATGATGGTCCTGAATAAATTCTTCCTTACTGAGCTTTCACAATTAACACTGATTTTTTTAACGTTAGCCAAACTAAAACACAGCCTTCTGAAGAGAGAGGGAAAGGAAGGGAAGGGTAACAGAGGGAACACCAGCATGTCAGAGAAGGAGAAAAGAAGAAGTCATTTATTTGACTCATTTTCCTGGCAGCATTAATTTATGATTCTTGTAGACTTTTGGCAGGAATGTAGGAGGAAGGATTTCAAGAATTCATAGAATCATTTTTTAAAAGAAGCATGGAAAGGGGGATATGCAATGTTATCTAGTCCAGTTCTATCATTTCATAGACTTGGAAAATGAAGAGAGGAAAGGAAGAAAGAGGATAATATTTACTGAGGTCCTATTACTTACCAAGTGCTTTAAATTTGTCATTTCATTTATCCTTTAAAAAAGGGTACGATGTAATGATATCTCCAGCTTACAAAGATGGAAACCAAGGCTGAACAAGTTGAAGTAAGTTTTCTAAGGGCACACGACTTGGTAAGTGAGAGCCAAAATTTAACTCAGATTTTTTGGATCTGGAGCCTCTTTACACTATGTTAGGTTGCCTCACAAAGAGGCATTTGGAGGTTAAAAAACTGTGCTAAGCAGCCTAGCCAGTGAAAGGGGGACAGCTAGGCCTCTGGACTTCCAGAGTTAGAGTCTCCCCACTGTAAATAACGCTGCAATTTATATTATCTATAACTGAAGACACATGACACTGTTGTTGACACAAAGAGTTAAACACTATAAAGTACTTCAAGAGGTTTATCCTGAGCCAAATATGAATGACCAAGGCTCATGACACAACCCCAGGAGGTCCTGAGAACATGTGCTCAAGGTGGTTGGGTTACAGCTTGACTTTACACCTTTTAGGGGGACAGAAGTTATGGACAGACATCAGTCAATACCTGTAAGGTGTACATTGGTTTGGTCCAGAAATGTGGGAAAACTTGAAGCTGGGGGTGGGGGTGTGGGAGGTGGTGAGGCTTCCAGGTCACAGGTGGATTCAAGGATTTTCTGACTGGCAATTGATTGAAAGAGTTAAATTATTATCTGAAGTCCTGGTATCAATAGAAAGAAGTGCCTGGGTTAAAATACAGGTGGTTGTGGTGACCAAGATTCTTATTAGGAAGATAAAGCCTCCAGGTAGCAGGCTTCAGGGAATGTAGATGCTAAATGTCTCTCATCAAACCTAAAAAGGTACCAGACTCTTAATCTCTCCTGGATCAGGAAAATACCTGCAAAGGGAAGGAGTTTCTCTACAGAATGTAGATTTTTCCCCACAAGACACAGCTTTGCAGGGCCATTTCAAAATATGTCAAAGAAATGTATTTTGGGGTAAAATAGTTCAATTTCCTTTAGAGCCTGTTATCTGTCATGCGATGCTACATTAGAGTCAGGCTGGAATTGTCTATCTTATTGCAACAAAGAGTCAGTTTTGTCAGTCTTAAGATCTCTGTTTTAATTTTATTGCTGGTCAGCTGTGTCTGAATTCCAAAGGGAGGATGGTATAGTGAGGAATGTTTGACACCCCCCCCACTTCCCATTATGGCCTTAACTAATGTTTCAGATTTACTTTGGAATGCCTGTGACCAAGAAGGGGATCCATTTAGTTGGCTGGGGGGCTTAAAATTGTATTCTTGGTTTACACTGTAAATTAAATGATCCCATTCATTCAGTGTAGTGAATTTCTATTGTTTTTGCCTCGCCAGCACTACTCTTTCCCATCTTTCTTCCAGCCCCTACTTTAAATCTGCCCAGAATTCACCACTTTACTGGGCCTGTCACTGACCCTACTTTCACAATTTCCCTTCTCATTTGTTCTCTACAGAAAGTACCTCTCCTTTCTCTTATTCCCTTAGAACCCAGCTCTCATCTAAGGAACGGATTTGTTCATTTAAAGAATATGCTAACTAATAAAGACCTAATGCTATACTGTGTTATGTTCATGCAGATATCATTTACATGTTAATAGCCACCTACATTGTAGTAACCCAAAGAATTCGAGTGCAGGGAATGTCAGGCCTCAGGCTACTCAAGGAAGGAAACTTCAGAGCCATGGGCACTTTTTATTTTTTTACTTTTTATATTTTTTTGAGATGGAGTCTCGCTCTGTTGCCCAGGCTGGAGTGCACTGGCATAATCTCGGCTCACTGTAACCTCCACCTCCCAGGTTCAAGCAATTCGCATGCCTCAGCCTAATGAGTAGCTGAGATTACAGGCGTGTGCCACCTCACCTGCCTAATTTTTTGTATTTTTCATAGAGATGGGGTTTCACCATGTTGGTCAGGCTGGTCTCAAACTCCTGACCTTAAATGATCTGCTCACCTTGGCCTCCCAAAGTGCTGAGATTACAGGCATGAGCCACCATGCCTAGCCACTGGGCACTTTTTAAATAACAATTTTAGAGTGAGGCCAGTAGCTTCTCTCCACAAACCTGTCTCCAAAAGTAAAATACATTATCAATCAGTACATATTTCCTGAGTACCTACAATGTTCTCAGCACTGTTATAGGTCTCAGGATAGATGAAAGGTGAAAATGAAAAATATCAGACACTGTTCCTCACCTTAGATTGCCTATATAATAATATTTATGAAGTTAGAAAAAGCTGGCATCAATAACCTACTAGTTCACCACTCTGATATATTTCTGGAAACACCCTAAAAAACATTTCTCGTAAAACGTAACTTCTTTTGTCAGTAAAACCTAACTGTCCCACACGCACAAAAACCTACATACCCATTTTGGTTAATAAACACCATTCTCCAGTAACCTAGACACAACACCGCTTCCCTTTACTCAACCAGTCAGTTGTCTAGTCCTGTTGATTCTAACTCAGCCCTGTCAATTAACCATCCCAGTCTTTCTTTCCTCATTGCTACTATTATGTTCATGCCTCTATCATCCCTTTGCTTCATTATTGCAAGGGTCTCCTTGTCTATAGAATCTCCCCACTCTAGACCATTCTATCTATACATTGGTTTAATTTAACCTTAAGTAGATCTGTGTCCATGTCACTTGCCTGATAAAGAAAAGTCTATAATTCCCCATTTTCAGTAGAAATCTAAATTCCTGGCCAGGCACAGTGGCTTATGCCTGTGATCCCAGCACTTTGGGAGTCCAAGGCGGGTGGATCACCTGAGGTCAGGAGTTCAAGACCAGCCTGGCCAACATGGCGAAACTCTGTCTCTACTAAAAATACAAAAATTAGCTGGGCGTGGTGGTGGGTGCCTGTAATCCCAGCTATTCAGAGGCTGAGGCAGGAGAATCACTTGGACCCAGGAGGCAGAGGTCACAGTGAGCCAAGATCGTGCCAGTGCATTCCAGCCTCGGCAACACAGAAAGATTGTCTCAAAAAAAAAAAAAAAAAATCTAAATTCCTTAGCCTGACACTCAGATCTTTTCATGATTTGGCCCAATCTTACCTTTCCAGCCCTGGCTCTCATTAGGTTTCCTTTGTTAAACTTTGTTACATCACATTCATTGAACCAATAACTATTTCTTATAAGAATTCCTGTTTCCATGTTTATGTCTGCTCTTAATTTCTAACTTGGCAAGTCCTTCTTTGATCCTCTTTCTCTGCCCACCCAAATTGTATCCATTCCTTAAGGGTCAAATACCACCTCCACCATGAAGCAGCCAGAAGTCTCTGTCTCTAAATGTTTGTAGGATTTTATCTGATCATCTAAAAATACATTGATCAATTTCTACCTTGTTTCATAGTTATTAACAAACACAATTCATCCTTCCTGCTGGCCTATAAACTCCTCAAAATGAAAGACTAGCATTGGTGGTAAACAGAAGTTAGATACTACCTTCCATCTGGAGAACACAGTAACAAAAATAAGTAATAAGTAGCCTTTAAATTGAGCCTTAAAAATGAGGAAAATTTGAATGTAAGAAAACTGAAAAGATCTGTTCAAGAGAAGGGAGGGTCTTGGGCCAGGCACAGTGGCTCACACCTATAATTCCAGCACTTTGGGATGCCAAAGCGGGCGGATCACTAGAGGCCAGGAGTTCATTCAAGACCAGCCTAGCCAACATGGTGAAATCCCATCTCTACTAAAAATACAAAAAAAAAAAAATTAGCCAGGTGTGGTGGCACGCACCTATAATCCCAGCTACTCAGGAAGCTGAGGCAGGATAATACCTTGTACCCAGGAGGTGGAGGTTGCAGTGAGTTGAAATGGCACCACTGCACTCCAGCCTGGGTGATAGAGCAAGACCCTGTCTCATAAAAAAAAGGAAAAAAAAAAAAGTAAAATTTACGTTTAAATTAATTATTTTTAAAAAAGAGAGAAGGGAGGATTCTGGCATAAGGCTAACTTTTAAATGGTATTTATAAGGAAAACAGAGTTATCCAGTTTGGGTTGAGCTCAGAGTGTCTGAAAATTTGCTTTTTTATTTGCAAATTATAAGTAAAGTATCATAGGAATAACTTTCTTTGAGTACAAATTTTTAACTCACAAAGCTCCTAATAAGCATATAATTTAGATGCACACCCCAGAGGAAGCACACTTTGGCTAATGATCTACAGAATATGTTATACTTCTTGCACTTTTCCGGATTAGCCAGGGGAAGGAAAGAAAGGGAATAAGAATGTTCAGCACCTCTTGGCAATGTTGCCCAATGACCTGGCAGCCAAAGCATTACTGCAGCCCACTAGAGGGAACACTGGGCACAGAATAATAAACTCACCTGTGAGAACATTCAAAAAGAAAATTAGAAAATTCTTTTGAGAAAATGAACTGATATCTTCATTCAAGTAGTAGTTATTGCTTATTTCTTGACAGGCACTTTTTTAGCACTGAAAACGCAGCAACGAGCAAAATAGACAAAACGTCTTGCCTTCATAGGGCTTACATTTTGGCGGAGGGAGACAAACAGTAAACAAAATCAATATGTAAGTTATGTAGTTATTAGAAGGTGGGAAGTACTATGGAGAAAAAATTGAGTGGAAAGAGGAGTAGGAATGCTGGGGACAGAGGAGGGTGGGGGTGTAGGGAGTAGCAACTGCATATAGGAAGATCAGGGAAGTCTTCACGGAGAAAGCGACATTAGAACAAAAAAGATTTGGAAGCATTAAGAAAGTTAGTCACAGGATTATCAGGGGAAAAGCATTCCAGGCATAGGAAACAGCCACTGTAAAAGTCCTGAGGTGGGAACAGGTCCGGCATCATCAAGGAAGAGCCAGGAGGTCACTCTGATGGGTGCTGCCAATGGGAATTTGAGGCAATAGAAAGAGATACTCGTGGTATAATACAGGAAGTTACCCCAGATAGGAGAATATGTAGCTAAGATATATAGGGTGACTCTTTCTATAGAATAATAGCCAAAGAGAGAGGAGTCAGCTTCATAAAGAAGGAAAGATGTTGCCTAAAACGAAACTTTAACATTTCTGCTGGAAAAGCCATGGTAATTTAAGAACGAGGCAACAACCTTGGGGGATGGCGGCCCAGCAGTGGGGGAATGAAGGCTTTGACTCCTGCCACTGGAGAGGCCCTCCCACTCTCCCACACTGGTTTCTGCCTCCACCCTGTGGGCTGCATGCAAATAACACAAACCCAGACAAAAAGGAGTTTTGGAAGAGTGTTAGCATTAACATGTGATCTCATGCTTCATCTTTGGCATCGCTGGTTCTATTTTTTCTGATAGTTTAATCTTTCCCAAAAATTTTGCAGAGGGACAGAAAAACAATTTTGGCCTGGATGTGTATCTGCTTCCTATAGTATACAATCCCAGAAATACAGAGGTGAGAGGGATATTCCAGTAAAAAAAAAAAAAAAAATGGTTGTTATGGTCTAAATGTGTGTGTCTCCCCAAAATTCATATGCTGAAATCCTAACCCCCAAAGTGATGATATTAGGAGGTGGTGTCTTTGGGAGGTGATGAGGTCATGAGGGCAGAGCCTTACACAAGAGGCCCAAGGGAGCTCCCTCACTCCTTCCACCAGGTGAGGACACGGCAAGAAAGTGTTGTCTATGAGCCAGAAAGCAGGCTCTCACCAGACACTGAAGTTGCTGGCACTTTGATCTTGGACTCCAGAACAGAGAGAAATAAATTTCTGTTGTTTATAACCTACTTGATTTATCATACACTGTTATGGTAGTTCAAATGGACTAAGACAGTGGTATCTAATTAATGTAGAAATCTGAGGGATTTTACGGGAGTACTGTACCTGACTCAAGCAAAATCTACTAACAGATTTTTTTTCATTCTAAATGAAATCTTAATCTAACAACTGTCCCTACAATCTATTGCCTTATTAAATGATATTCTAGTATGTTATGCTAAACAAACAATAGATCATAAATTTAAATATCATATCTTAACCCCACTATAAACACTGAACTCAGATATTTCTAAGACAAAGAACAAAGATTGAATTATTGAATTCCATTACTAGGTATTAAAGATAAGCTCTCTAAAGACCATTAAAATGTATGTGCTTGAATCCTCCTTTATTTCAAAAAGTTGGAAAACAAAGAATGAAAAACTTTGCCTCACTAAAAATATCTGTGCCAAATTGCAAATATGTATGAGGAAGTTGTCACTTGATATAATAGCCAGGCAAACTATTTCAAAATACCTGAAACCAATATAACAATAATTATTATTCGCTTAAAAGCTCAGAGCTTAGCATGACTTCTATATTTGTGTGAGCTTTAGGTGATCATGTTTGATTCTATCTCATTTCACAGCAAAGCAATGTCATAGATAATGATATTACTGACCTCGGAAAAACAACTAACTGTTGTAACAGGATATCTTAATCCTGCTAAATTAGTGGTTTGTCACTAATTTGCTCCAGCACTAATTTTATCAAGGTACAAACACCGTGCATAGCAATCCACCTGCACTTACTGGTATTAAAATCTAGGCCTTTTCTTCAACAACACTGCCACCTTCTGCTTAGTATAGATTTTCATTTTATTTCTATGCCTTCAAGAGTTGTGAGATTCACTTTGGATTAATATATACTTAAAAGTTAGAAGGGACCATAAGAATGTCTAATCAGGTCTTCACATTCTATAGATGAGGAAACGAGGCCCAAAGGGATTAAGTCACTTACCCAATGTCGTACATTCATTTTCTCCAGATTAAAACTCACAGTTATTAATTCTCCCTAGTTCTTCTCTTCCCACTGGCATATTTATTATTAAACTGTATAGAGAAGTTACCTCAAGACATTGATTATAATAATCTAGAAGCATGAAATCTTAGACTATTTTTATTTATACTTTTTGTTTATTTGCATTATATAAATTTTATATCATGAGCAAAAAATATATTTTTTCAATTTTAAAAGATTTGTGTTTGTTCAATGTGTAGCTTAAATAGAAAAATTATTCTAGATCAGAAAAGCAGACAACTAAAATTTTTTCTTTTATTCTCCTCCATTTTCTTCTGAATTATGAAAATGCCTATCAAATCAGGCACAATACCAATGCTAATGGGTAGGTTTTAGAAAACTAAGGTGCAAGAATATAGCATGCTAACTTAGAAGTAACCAACAAGAATTGTGCTGTAAAGCTTTACATGTTTAGCAAACCTACAGATATGTTTTAAAGTAGGCGATTTCAAGCTTAATAAACTTGGATTTAGCAGCGTTAATATTAATGTTGGCCTCATAAAATTAATTTGGCCGCCTATTTTCTGGAAGAGGTTTTTGTAAAGCCAGAAGTATGCTTTTGTATATGTTTTATAGAATTCACTAGTAAAACTATAGTTTCTTCTGAGGTAAGGTTTCTATTTATGAATTCAAGTTATTTAGTAGAGACAGATATATTCTCATTTTTAATTTATATTTTAGTTCATTTTGTTAATTGATATTTTTCAAGGATTTGTCCATTTGATCCAAGTTGTCACATTTATTGGCACAAAGATGTTCATAAATATTTTCTTTTGTCTTCTCAAATTCTGTAGGATCTGTCGTAATATCCCCTCTTTCAATCATTGGTGATTTGTCTCTCTTTTTCTTGATTAGTCTGATAAGAGGTTTATCAATATGTTTTGGTCTTTCAAAGAATTAGTTTTTGGTCTTTTGAAAGACCAATTAGTTTTGGTCTTTCAAAGAATTAGTTCTTTCAAAGAATTAAATTTTATCTAATGTTTGTCTAATTTTTATTTTGTTAATTTCTGCTCTTGATCATTTCTTTCCTCCGACTGACTTTGGGTTCTTTTTCTAGATTCTTATGATGAAAGCCAAGATCATTAGATTTAAATCACTTTTCTAACATAAGCATTTAAAGAGATGAATGGATTTCTACACCCTGCTTTAGCTGCATTTCACAAATTTTTATATATTGTATTTTCATTAATATTCTATTTTCTAATTTCTCTTGTCATTTCTTCTTTGACCCATCAGCTTTTTTTACAGTGTGTTGTTAAATTTTCAAACATTTCAGAATTCTCTAGATTATTATGTTATTGATTACTTATTTAATCCAGTTGTGGTCATAGAACAAATTCTGCATAATTTCAAACCTTTAGAAGTAGTTGAAAATTGTTTTATAGTTCAGCATATGGTCTATCTTAGAGAATATTCCATGTAGAATTGAAAAGAATTCATATTCTCCCATTGTTTAAATGAGTATTCTATTAATAACACATAGATCAAGTTGGTTTAGTTTTTTATGTCTACCAACTGAATATTCAAAGTATACATTTACTTTGTAGTTTAAAGTTTATTTCAGTAATTTTTAGATCATTGAACTCACCCTGGAGTGATATCAAACCAGAGTTTAATATCATTGCCTAAGCAATTAATCAGTTTGAAAGCTAGAGACCACATGATTTCCTAAGGTCTCTTATTCTAAAATTTTGTAATTAAGCACAAATTTGAAATGTAAATTAGAACTCTTCCATTGAAGGGTCATTGGAATTTTGTTCTAAAATATAAGATTAATGAAATAAAAGGTAAAATTAAGAATTATTCATACCTTTACAAAGTAGAATAAAATTTAACTTGTACAATAGTCAATGCATTTAGTCTTATGGGTTTAATTGTCATTAACCTACATTATATGAAAAAAAATTAAAGGTTCTTTGTCCTGAAGCTGGTGGGTTATTATGATGCTTTGCTTCCATTTTCTTAAAGCTAGTTGGTCTGTAACTTCTTGATTTATGCTGTGGTTCTTGCATACTATACTTTATAAAATATAGATTATAAGTAAAGGTTAGAAATTAGAGATTTCCTTTATTTCTATTAATTATTCAATTTAACCTTTGGGGGCTGCATGCATATGTACATATGTATGTAATACTTGAGAAAGACTTCAAGATTTTCCTTGGGAATGTATGAAGAGCTCTGAGATAGTACAGATACTGATCTGGGTATCCAACTGGAAGAATACCTTATCTTCATTTGTCAGTCATAGGATAACATGCTATACTCCACTACCCAACCCATTCTACTAATCAGCAATTATGGGAAGAGAGCCTAGAAATATCTGCAAATATTCATGCTCTTTTTCTTGTATTCAAAGCCAAGACCTCTGGGAGTTCTTTAACAGTTCAGAAGCCTAAGTGGCTTTTCTATCTCTTCCTCTCTCACCAGTCCACAATGACTGCACCTGCTGGAATACAGAAACTGTCATAAAATATCTGAGGAAATCATCATTATTTGAGAAATATTTAGAAAGGAAAGAATATCAGAGAAGGGCCATAGTAAAGCAACAACATGTTGTTAAAAGACATGAGCTTTATATAAGGTAAGGTAAAGGACTCTAGAGACTCAGTAGGGGTAGGGTGAGAGGAGGACTAAGAATAAAAAACTATATATTAGGTACATTATATATTACTCGGGTGATAAGTGCATGAAAATCTCAGAATTCACCACTATGTAATTCATCCATGTAACAAAAATCCACTTGTACCCCAAAAGCTACTGAAATAAAATTTTTGTAAAAAGAAACAACAGGGTACAAACTTTCAACATGAAGAAAGAATCATGCCTGGTTTTTCATTTAGGAATTGTGTGACATTGGGCAGTTTTAGGCCAACTTCCTCATCTATAAAATGAGCATTATAAATGTTTTATAGACACATATAATACATTGCATAGTACACAGAGGGTGATTACTAGTAATTTCCCTCTAACCACCCTCCAGCACACCTGTCCAATTCCCCTACTGGATATAACTTGTTGATGTTTTATCTTATGAATTTTCATAAGTTTCATCTTATGATTCAACAGTTTCATCTTATGAATTATGGTTGTGAAAGTAAATATCAGGAAGAAGAATAGGCATGTTTCCTAAACAAATTTAAGCAATGCATTGTGACCATTCGATAGACAATAAAGGCACTCATTTTGTTTTTTGTTTTGTTTTGTTTTGTTTTAGAATTATCTGAATTCTACAATACATGGTCCTAAACCCTTTATTCTCCATTCCTTTTTCAGCAGCCAATCAGATTGTTTACTGTATAAGTTATACTTACTGTGTTATCACAGGTGACAGTAGTCAGTAAATATTAACCAAGGTTAAACAAGTGTGCTTTACAGTAGTAAGAATTTAAAAGTTCTTAGAACTTTAATCACATTATAATTAAATAATATATATACTAATGAGTCATTACTGAATTGAGGGATAAGAATTTTCAGATATTCTTCCTTTGACATTACCTCTACTTGTATAATTTTGTTTCTAAGGGAAAGTTCATCACTGCTTAACAGATCGAACCTTTGGTTGAGAAGCTTTTAACTCCTAACACATAATGAGGACAGATTTTGTTAATCATGGTGGCTACCATGCCAGCAGCCCCTGCAAATGGAAACTGCCCCATTCCCACAGCTTCTGCGTAGTTTGAAAGTTCAGGCAACATCTGCTGATTGGACTAAGATGATTATTTGACCCATAAGAAGTCAATCCACAGTCTAGTCAGTAATCTATAATATTCTTTGACATGAAAAATATCAACCTCTATCTTAGGAAATTTAAACTTGTTAAAAATATATGTTATATCTATTAGAGAAAGCCAGTGAAGGTTCATGAAAAAATATAGGGTGAAGGAAACTGTAGGAGCTGAATTTATGAGTAAACTAAAATTATGAGTAAGCAGAAGGCATAAGGTAGAGAAAAGATATATAAAGAATGGAGGGTGATGAATAAAGTCAGTAGAGTGAGGAGAATGGAAGAGACACATGAAAGGTAACTGAATCACAATAATGGCAGAGCACTTGACTCAAAATCAATAGACTCCTGCTGTCCAAATCCCTAGATCTGCCCTGAATTCTGAGCTGACATCTAGTTCCAGTTTCTTCTTGATTCTCATATCTTGTATCCTCCCCTCACCCCAAGTTGCTTGAAACAAATTGATTTTCAAATCTTTCCAATCAAATCAGTATAGTGAGAATAAAGAGATTAAACTGTCTACTGCCTCCATGGCATTCTTATTGCTTGAATAAGCATCTGATGGTAATTTATTTGTTATTGATCCTTCCCTCATAAAAGATTAGTACAGAAATAACAATAAAGTTTATTTAATTATCAGTTTTTCAGATTTCATTTTAAGTAGCATTTAGGCACTCTGTGATGCAACTCTTGGGTGAAGGCATATTGAATCCAGAAATATAAAAATACAGAATCTAGATTAAGAATAATCAAGGCTAAACTCTCTGTGTACAACAAAGCCAGCTCCACAAAAGAAAGAATATTAGGTACTATCATTATAACCATATTAAAAGATTCACATGCCACTGGTCTTAGATCCACAGGAAAAAAATAAGTCAAATTTTCATTGTTTCATACGTTGTTGTATGTTAAGTACACAATCCCTAACTCCAACACACAAAATAGAAATGGAGAAATCTGATAAAATCACGTATAGGCAAAATATTCAGATTACCAAATTTAAGAGATGAATAAGATAAACTGAATGAAATGCTAGGAGAGGCTGGGCATGGTGGCTCATGCCGGTAGTCCTAGCACTTTGGGAGGCCCAGGCAGGTGAATTGCCTAAGCTCAGGAGTTTGAGACAGCCTGGGCAACATGGCAAAACCCCATCCCTAAATAAATAAATAAATAATGCTGGGAGAGGAAGGGCGGGGGAGAGAGAGAGAGATCAGTGGAGAGAGGATATTCTAGAGGTTAAAATTATGCTCCAACATCTATATACAAATACACCTTGGACTTCACAAGGAAAATTGGGCCAGGCTGGAGAAGCATTAGTCAGGCCTGGAAAAAAAAAATAAAAACAGGCTGAAGAATGGGAGGATGATGGAGTGTAGTGGCTCATGCTTGTAATCCCAGCACTTTGGCAGACCTAGGTGGGAGGATCACTTGATCCGAGGAGTTCAAGACCAGCCTGGGCAACATGGGGAGATCCCCATCTGTACTACAAAAAAAAAAAAAATTAGCTGGGCATGGTGGAGTGCAACTGTGGCCCCAGCTACTCAAGAGGCTAAGGCAGGAGGATCACTTGAGCCCAGGAGTTCAAGGATGCAGTGAGTCATGATTGCACCACATGTCTGGGTGACAGTGAGACCCTGTCTCAAAAACAAAATTTAATAAAGAATAGGAATGACAAATGCTCCATTCATCTTTCACCCTCTCAGATTTCTTTATCAATAAGGCAGTTAAAATTTGTGTTCTTGGCTGGGCACGGTGGCTCACACCTGCAATCCTAGCACTTTGGGAGGCCGAGGTGGGTGAATAACGAGGTCAGGAGTTCAAGACCAGCCTGGCCAAGATGGTGAAACCCCGTCCTACTAAAAATACAAAAATTAGCCGGGCGTGGTGGTGGGCTCCTGTAATCCCAGCTACTCGGGAAGCTGAGGCAGAGAATTGCTTGAACCCGGGAGGCAGAGGTTGCAGTGAGCCAAGATCACACCACTGCACTCCAACCTGAGTGACAGAGCAAGACTCTGTCTCAAAAAATCAAACAAACAAACAAACAAAAACCTTGTATTCTTTAGTTCAATGTTGTAATGAATTTAGCTATGAAAAGAAATTAAGAGGGCATTTACGGTCTATACTGAAAATAAAAATATGTTGCTCATGGAACCCCAATTACATTTTTATTAAATTATGTTAATGCACTTATGTGTTTGTTTATGGGATGCCTGAGAACCTTGACCCACACTATACACTGTTCTAATTTTCATTATAACTGGAGGTTTCCATGTGGCTTTGTTTTTTTCAGACTATCCTACTTCCCCAAGATATGTGATGTTTTGTGCTCTGTGTAAATAATAATTAAAATCAGGTCAAGATTATATGTAGCAAGTTGTGCCTGATTCACTCAAGGGATATGCCCCTGAAAATATTACCCATCCCACCTCCATAGCCATCATTACCACCAGATATCAGAATGCAGTACTCTTATAAGACCTTACTGATGGAAGTTAGGCCTAGTGATATAGTACTGACATTGGGGCGGAATAGGATGTAAATGAATATAACCACCACTCTATGACTATTATGGGGAAATACATTTCATATCCTAGTGAATGAGCTAACAATTTAACCTTTGGGAGCTGCATGTATATGTACCTATGTGTGTAATACTTGAGAAAGACTTCAAGATTTTCCCTGGGAATATATGCAGAGCTCTTTAAAAATCCAAGAGAAAAAATAACTATTTTAGTGTTGCTTCACTCAAGAAAAACATTGCATTAACACATTTGTTTTGAGAAGTCAAAACTTTCACCAAGGGTAGAGAGGCATTGTTTTTACACATTGCCTGAAGGTGAGTTCAAAAAGAAAAGTGCCAAATGTTCGTGTCATATTAAATGTTAAAAATTTTTGTAATCTATTATAAAGTTTAAATGACAGGGTAAATAAATTTTTTAATGGCAATAGAGAGAAAAACTGAATTCACTTTTTTGGGAGCCTATTAAATTAAAGTGATTTTTAGCACACTCGGCATTCTCCTCGCTTCAAAGAGAAATAATAATTCAGAGACCAGCCCTTTTTTTATTCCTCTGAGAGGCATAAAGAACAATGACTGAAATGACTTTGAGAGGAGAAAAAGAACTGACAGCCAGCAGGGAGAGTGGATACTGCTGTGATTAAAGGACTTAGAAGGAAAAAATATATTCAGGGTAAAGGAAGTAAAAGTGTAGTGGAAATGGAGAAATAAGCACAGAAGAATGGATGGGTCAGGGAAAATCATAAATACTATAAAAGTTTTGCATTCAAAACATAAAATATAGGACACAATATTGACCAGAAAAAAACTCTGAGAAAAAAAAAAAAAACACATTACTTCTAATGCCTGTAAAATATATTCATACTATGAAATTCCTTTTTTAGTATACTTGTTATTTCCAAAGCTAGCATCATGACTAAATAGATTGTCACATTTACTATATTTATCACTTATCCTTAGTTACTAAAAACTCCAAATTAAATTTCAATAAGGAAAAATAAAGAAATAAGAAACAAAGTCTCTACCTCTTAAGAAACATACTTGCTTCCTTATTCCATTGCATTGCAAGAATTCCTGCATGAAGTAATCATCAAACCTGTGAATTTCCTTTTTAAACTTATTTAATATTACAATCAATGCTCAACTAAAATTTTAGAAGTTAAGTAGCTGCCCTATCCAAAATATATTTCTCTTTTTTATGAAGTATCAAACTAAAAACAGCAAATATCAAGCACAAGTTTTATAAAATATAATCCTAAAGAGTCCCATCTGTGTACTAATATGAATCCCAAAACTCTGCCCAATAATGCAGTTAATCTTTTACTAATTGCAAAGTAAATATATTCTCATTAGAATGACTTCTTTCTTTCCTCAGAACCTTGCAAGGCAAGTACGTGTTCACAGCATTAAATGCCATCATATGTACAATCCAGAGAAGCATCATTCACTTTGGGGCACATATACATGGTGCCCCCTGGAATTTTGCAGAATACAGGCTATATGACAGTACATGAAAGCCGTAGCAGTATTTATATCTGCCATAGTCAATTTTCCTGCTGTCCTATATCATTAACCTCAATTTCAAAAAGTAACAGCAACAAAATTTGTCATTACTTATTATCAAAACTGAATCTATCTTTATCATTCATTTCCCAGTTAGGTGTTGTGAAAAGAACACCAGCTTTCCTTCACACACGTTTAGTTTAAATCTCAAATCTGCCACTAACTCTCCATGATCTTTTGTACAAATTATCCATCCTCTTGGCTTCAACTTCCTCATGCCTAATAGGATTAGCTATGTCTCATATAATTGTCATAGGCATTAAATGTTAATAATGAAGGTAAACTTCCTTACCCTGAATAAGTACTCAGCAAATATTCGTTGTTGTTATTATCATAGCACCAACATACTCAATCTTACAAATTTGAATTATTAAAAATTCCAAAGGTTAAGGGGCTCCAGATTTACATAGGAACTCAAAACTTAAAATTGTGCCCCTGATTAGATAATTGTCATAAACAATATGCATGGCATTCTGTATTTTAATATGTGTATAAATAAGAGTTGTGTCATATGGAGATTTGAATATTTTCATATACACATCCACATATAATTCTCCATACCATACATGTATTTAAATAAGGGAATATTAATATATATGGTAGCAGTTAAGAAAAGGTTATTTTCAGTCGTGAAAAATACAACCCTAGGCTCAGATGCCTTTACAAGGGAAAAGTACTACCAAACATTCAGAGGACAGATAATTCTAATTTTATACATATTGATTTAATATAAAGGAGGGTGATACTGATGCCCAACTCATTTTGTGTCAAGAAATAACCTTGACACAAAAATCAAGATATTTTAAAATGTAAAATTATAGATTAATGCTATGTATGATCATGAACACAAAATCCTAAACAAAATATTATTAATCCAAATCCAGCAGTATATTTTTTAAATAAAATATTGTATTTGTAACAATAATACAAAGATTTAATGTGATAAAAATCTGTTTCTGTAATTGATCATACTAATAGATTATAAGAAAAAAATTACGTAATCACCTCAAGAGGTAGAGTGAAGAAAAGGCATTTGATAACATTTAACCTACTCATGACTTTTTTACACTAGAAAAATAGTACTAGAAAAAAACTTCATTAATTTAAAAAGAATATATAATAAAACTCAGAATGAGTATTATACTTAATGGAATATTATACTAATGAAAAGTCGGGACGTTTTGAAGCATTCCCTTTAAAATCAAACCAAGGATATTCTATTATTGGTTCTATTCAACATTGTCCTGGAATTCCTAATCAATCAGTAAAATAAAATTTTAAAAAGAGTTAAGGATTGGAAAGGAGTGAGCATAAGTATCACTGTTTTGTATATAACATGATTTTCAACCTAGAACACTTAAAGAAAGTCTGCAGATAAATTACAAGAGAGTTTAGCTGAATTGTGTCTACTGCCATACCATCCTGAATGCACCCAATCCCATCTGATCTCAGAAGCTAAGCAGAGCTGGGCCTGGTTAGTACTTGGATAGGAGAGAGTTTAACTGAATTGCAAGGTGAGGAAAAAAGCAATACATTGAATCTTTTTTTTTTTTTTTTTTTAAGGGTCTCGCTCTGTCGCCCAGGCTGGACTCGGCTCACTGCAAGCTCCACCTCCCGGATTCACGCCATTCTCCTGCCTCAGCCTCCCGAGCAGCTAGGACTACAGGTGCCCGCCACCTGCCTGGCTAATTTTTTGTATTTTTAGTAGAGACGGGGTTTCACCGTGTTAGCCAGGATGGTCTCAATCTCCTGACCTTGGGATCCGCCGGTCTCAGCCTCCCAAAGTGCTGGGATTACAGGCAAGAGCCATTGTGCCCGGCCACATTAAATCTTTAAGGCCTCCATAGAAGTGTAACAATTAGAAAATGTATTTTTTAAAATACTCCATTTTTTGGAGGCCACCTGCCTGGCTAATTTTTTTTTTTTTTTTTAGAGACAGAGTTTCACTCTTGTAGCCAGGATGGTCTCAATCTCCTGACCTTGGGATCCGCCGGTCTCAGCCTCCCAAAGTGCTGGGATTACAGGCAAGAGCCACTGTGCCCGGCCACATTAAATCTTTAAGGCCTCCATAGAAGTGTAACAATTAGAAAATGTATTTTTTAAAATACTCCATTTTTAAAAAGATTCCATAAAAACAAAAACTATAAAATACATACAAATAAAATTTAAAATGTTGGGTAGTACCTATATGGAAAAAATTTACCAAACGTCATCTAAAGGTAGAAAAAAATAACCAAATAAAAGAAGAAATATATGATGTTCATGGGTGGAAAGAGTCGAACCATAAAGCTTTTCATTTTGCTCAAATGTATATATAAATCAATGTAATTCCAATTTAAAACTCCATAGATTTCTATGGAACTTGAAGAGCTGATGCTAAAATCTATTTAGAAAAATAAAGGAACAATAAAAGCTGAGATAGTTTTGGAAACAACGAACAAGCTGGGGTAACTTGACAAAGCAGTGAGGAATCAATACTTACTACAAAACTCTAGTAATGAAGACAATGGAGTCTTGACTAATTACACAAATGAGATGAATAAAATGCTCAAAAAAGAAAAAAGCTATTAATAAATGGTTGTGGTACAGACAATTGAGCAAATATATTAATATTTATGTTAAAACATATTTATTTAATAAATTGGGCTGCCATACACAAAAGTTGTTTGTGATTTAAAAGAACAGAAAATGAAAAACAAAAATTTAAAACATGTATAAGAAAGGGAGACTATGTTTACAGGGTGAAAAAATATTTCTGAAACAAGGCATCAAGAGACAAACAATAAAGAAAATACTTATACTACTGACTACACTTTTAAAATAAAACTTTAGTGGCACAAAAGACACATAAATAAGAAAAAAAGTATGCTATATACCAGGAGAATGTATAACAAATATAACCATCAATGGATGGGATCCAGAATTTAGCAAGAACTCTGAAAAATAAGAAAACAAAAGGTCAATATAAAATAGGCCAAAGATATAAAGAGGAAGATCAAAGAGAAAATAAACATGAATCGCTAAATGAACAAATATAAAGATGTCACCCTAATCAATAACCTAGAAAATGCAAATTAAGACCATGATGTGATACCATTTCACACCCATGAAGTTAGCAATAAGTTTAAAGTCTGTCAGTACCGAATGTTGGCAAAAATATGAAGCAATGAACTCTCATAAACTACTGATGGAGTTATAAATTGATACAACGTTGGAGAAAAATTTGGCAATATCTAATAAAATTGAAAATAGCCATACTTTTTGTCTCAGCAATTCTACTCCTAGAGAAACCCTAACAAGGTCTCCAAAGAGACCTACACACAATATTCTTTACACTGCTATTTGTGATAGTGAAATGTTGAAAATAACCTATATGTCTATCAACAGAAAAATGGATTAAAAATGATGTGGCTAAACTATGGTATATTATCTTGTTACATGATTCTTTATGCTTTTCTGTATATTTGAAATATCTCTCTTTTTTAAAATGACCAGGGAGGGTCAGAGTAGATGATATTTGAAAAATGAAATTCTTCCAAATATTTCAAATCTATTAGCTATGCTTGAAAAATGAGTGAAGAAATCATTACACAATAAATTCACAAACACCTTGAATACATCAAAATGAATGATTTGTAAGGAACAGGTCTCATTAGACTAACCTAATTTTGTAACATGACAGAGTAATAGGCCTGGCAGATCAAGGGGCAGAGATAAATGCAATGTCCCAACTTTAGTAAGAATTCTTATCCTGTGCCATATGGTATTGTCATCAAAGAAACGGGAAAGGTAAATAAATGTAAAAAAGAAAACAGGGATAGCATAGTCTAGACCTGGACTCCAGCCAATAGAATAAAATTCCCCAGTACACTAGAAGATGGATAACTCTTCCTTCGGGGCTTATCAACCTCTGAGAACTAAACCAGAGTCTCTTGGCCTGATGATAAAATGAAAACCATAGGCCTTAAACGTGCAGTTGACATCTAAGAGGCAGTGAGAAAAGCTCTGTAATATGAAGATGTATTTTATTAAAATTGAGGAAGTGGTCAAAACCAAGCTAATATTTAAAGAGAGGATGACAAAAGAGTAGTACAAGTAAGGAGGGGAAATTAATATTTTAAAAATAAAAGTGCTAGCTAGGAAGCACAGTTCATATTCCTCTACATGAAAAACAACTTTATCCGGGAAAGTGGTGATTTTCTATTAAGCAGTCATTTGATAAGAGATACACAAGATAGCAAGAGAGGGACCAAGCTTCTCTGCAGCTGCACCTCCATACTGTCCCAGGAAGCAGACCTGCCTGAGAGACCAATCATGTGAGCAACCAGCCAGACGGTCTCGTGTACTGAGACTGCCCAGTTGAGAGTAGAAATCACTTTAGAGGTCAGATGGGACATCACGTTGAATTTTAAACATCAACATGTCACTGTGATCTGGAAATCTATTAAAATAATGTAACATAAAAGTAGGAATGCTGTACTGACAAACCAGAAGCCCCGTTTTCTCAATTTTGGCTCCACTGCATGTCCACTTCCATTTGCACCACTTAAAGATGGATTAGGAGATAGGAAGGTGGGTGGGGAGATTCTTCAAAATCAGCCAGTTGTTATAAAGTTATGGCTATGAAAAAAATGATTCTAAAATCCAGATTATGAGAGAATTTTAGTAAGGGATTTCACATATACAAAAGGCCTTACCCAGAATTCTGTGGCCAGCTGTTCTTAATTAGGGAGATAAGAAAATAAGGATTTAGATGTGCAAGATAGGATACTTAGATGAAAAATTTTAAATGATTTTCCTGACAGAGAGCAGCTGATAAACCTTAGGAAGACTTTACATGAGAAATTATAGAATCACACCTTTTAAGGAGGCATTCTTTAAATAAAATCTTTTCTGCTCTGGATAATTCTCTCAAAATTTCTCTCAGCCCTCAAATAAAAATTGTCCCAGAAATATTCTCCCCACCTAAAAAAAATTACCAAACAATTTTGAGGAAATATATTAAAGAAAGTCATTACATATTATACATTAAGCACATGGCAAAGTAAACTTTGCACTGTGCAATGAAGGTATTTTACCTTATACTATACACCCACATTCAAAACGTTGTTTTGCTTTTAAAAAGCATTGGTTAATGCTTCACAGAAAATATATATAATTTCAGAAACCATCTGCCCACGAGTCATATTTCTTCATTGCTTCCTTGTGTTTTCTTAACTACTTTGTTAATATTTGCATAAAAACAGGACCTTACTTTCATGAAAGCACAGATATTCAATCAATGTTTATAATATTATGTATTTGTTGAAATTACACTGAACAAAAAGCACATATATAATTCTTAGGTGCTTGCATGCTGAATGTGTGAGCACTCCTAGAATAAATATTATGTGTGTATCTGACATGGTAATTGCTAGTGTTTTTCTATTCTCCAGGATCTGTTTTGTTATCTAAGGAGTGAGCCCAACTCTTCCACTTCTAGGGTGGAGTGGCAAAGAGGAGAGAAGAGGTGAAGGGTTATCAGGGTGTGGGGTGTGGTGGTGCTTCCCTCTGTGCCACTCCTACCCTTGCTTTTTTATTATTATTATTTATTATCTTTTAAGTTCTAGGGTGCATGTGCACAACGTGCAGGTTTGTTACATATGTATACATGTGCCATGTTGGTGTGCTGCATCCGTTAACTTGTCATTTACATTAGATATATCTCCTAATGCTATCCCTCCCCGCAACCCCACGACAGGCCCTGGTGTGTGATGCTCCCCACCCTGTGTACAAGTGTTCTCATTGTTCAATTCCCACCTATGAGTGAGAACGTGCGGTGTCCTTGCTTTCTTAAAGGAGTGAGGGCAGGTCACCGATACATATGCAAACTTAAATTGCTGTGGCGGGGAGGGGGCGGTTCCTAGCTGAGATTCAACAACAGCTGTCTCCGGCCAAGAAGTGCCACTTACAAGTACAATCATTTGGGCCCTTAGCATCAGCAACTACAACCCTCAGACTGAACAAACTATTGATGCAAATGTGCACACAGAACCATTTCCAAAGACTCGTTGAAGTTACACATGATTGTGAGGAACATTTTAGGTTTGGAGGGATTTCATCCATTTCAGACCCAACCAAACATCACACCAAGTTAGAATCCTAAGGCATCAAAACAATAAAACACTTGAAATTTTTTTAAATGACAACTCCAGAGATTAACACATGTGTTTTGGACACATTTAAATGTGCCTCAAATTAGTCTTTAGAAAAGGTGTATTATTACATCATCATTTATATGTAAGTATAGGTGTCAGCACTATACGTGTACAGCCACTTGGTTTCAGGTGGCACCTACCTCAAATGGACCACCCCACTTTTTATGTTTTCTGGCTCCTGTTTCTTCATAGGAAGTGCACAGAGATGCATGTCTACACACACTTTTACAGGTCCTTATACATTCACCTACACAACACCCTGCATGTTCATACACGTTAGGTGGATACTCTGTACATGTAGTATATTTACAGATGATTTACTGAGTCATAAAATCCCCTTTACCCTTTCTCAGCATAATGAGCACGAAGCAGTTAAAGAAAAAAAAAAAGGAACAAAACACAGGGACTTGGCAAAAAGCTAAAAATAACAAGGACATTTTTGAAGAGAAAATTGTAGAAGCAGGCTTCAAGGGGGACAAAGTTTTTCCAAAACCATAGGAAAGTCACATTTCTTCCTTAGGTTTTCAGACTTTATTTAAGTTGTTAGGCAAACATGAAGAACTGTACCTCAGCTTCTAGCAGCTGCACATGGAGTGAAACCTGTGTAGACTACCTGCCTGTAAGTTTAGTCTGGGAAAAATAGATATGTTTAATGAAACCTTAGTACTTTCAGATATCTATAATAATCCAAGAAGGCCAACAAATGGTTAATGTGGTGAACCTGGATTTAATGAATAGATAAACAGAATTTCTTAACTAACCCACAAATATGCTTATCAAATTTAAATGTATATCAAATTCAAATTAGATTTTTTAAAAGGGATAACCTGCCATGCATATTTTAAGCTAATCACAGACAATCTATAGCATAAAAATGCTTTTAATTCCACATTCTAATGTGTTCAGACATTTAGAGGCACAATATTTCAAAATTATACCAATAAGATATCAGCTGTTTCTTATTTGGAAGAGGCATAAAGCACACTTCCCCACCTCAGCCCCTTGGCCTCTACTGCCGAGTGTAAATTTGCTAGAAAACATTAGAGCAGTGGCGAGAGGGAGGTCAGGATCACCTCTCCCTTCCTAGGAGACGATTCTGTTGGTTAGTTGTAGGAAAGAGGGGCAACATAGTGATGGCTATAGCCAGGGCACCATTTAGCCTTAATAGAGTTTTGTGAAGCCAAAATGGTCACTGTGTGTTTTTAAATTCATATTAAATTCCTGTCTAATGGTTCAGACAATGTTTTACTTCTCGAGAACCTCTTTTACAAAATGTTCATGGAGAAGTAACCTGCTAACGCTAGGTTACTTTAGTCATATCCAATCAAGAGTATGGCTCCAAATACAGCAATTGGCCTCCATTAAATACCATACAGACAATGTTATATTTCACACATATCCATGCTGTTCTGAGTTTTCTCCTTCTTTTTTTTTTTTTTTTTTGGTTTACATTTTTTTCTTTTTATTGTGGTAAAATATATATAACATAAAATTTGTCATCTTAGTCATTTTTAAGTGTACATTTCAACAACATTAATTACATCCACAATGTTGTATGACCATTATCATATCTATTTCTGAAATTCTCTATTATACTCATCAGAAATTCTATACCCATTAAGTGACAACTTCCCATCCCCTGCTTCCCCTCAGCCCCCAGTAGCCACTAATCTACTTCTATCTGTATGGGTCTTGTCTACTCTAAGTATTTCATATAAGTGGTATCACACAATATGTGTCCTTTTGTATCTGGGTTATGCTACTTCAACTAGCATGTTTTCAAGGTTCATCCATGTTACAGCATATATTGGAACTTCATTTTTACAGCTGAATAAGATTCCATTGTATGTGCATATCACATTTTATTTATCCATTCATCTGTTGATGGACACTTGGATTGTTTTCACCTTTTGGTTCTTATAAATAATGCTGCAACAAACACTGGTGGACAAGTGTCTGTTTGAATCTCTGATTTTTATTCCTTCAGGTTTATAACTTATAAGTGAAACTGCTGGGGCATATGATCATTCTAGGTTTAACCTTTTGGAGGATCTACCAAATGGTTTTCCACAGCAGCTGCACCAGTTTACATTCCCACCAGCAGTTTTCTCCTTCTCAAGCAACTTTATTTTAAGCCTTAGAATAGCCAAGAAAAAAAAAGGAAGGAATAAAGAATTGGCCTATATCTCAAAGAGCCAGCCTGTGTAATCTTTAATCTTGTCACACTGTACTCCTGACTTTTATAAATGGCCTGCAAAATAGTCCCCATTTTAACACTTGGTTTTGTTTGTGTTTTTCTATTAAACAATCACATGTAATTACGTACATATTTCTCCTTTTAGCCCATATTAATTCCATTCTCCATGACAGCACTGTGGGAAAGCACTATTTTGGTTGAATGGAAGGAAACATGTCCAAGGCCTATTATTAGTTACCCTACGCCTATGCTGGGAATTGCCCTCCACTCCTCTAAATACCCGGAACCTTCCACACCAGCAGATTGTGGTTACATTTTCCAGTCATTTTCCTCCTTTAACGAATTTTCCCATGTCATTTCCCAGAGCAATTGCAGGCTGCTCTTCCTGCTTCTGGCAGATTGATTGTCTCATTTAGTGGTGTGGTTTTGTGTTGCCTACAGAAAGAATTTCTTCTGCATTAATCTTTTGTCTTAAAATTTCAGGAATAACCTCACTAAGTATACAGTCTAGTGGTTGCTAGGAATGTGAATTGCACGTGATTGCAACAAAACAGACCATGGACGACATTCTTGAAAACTGCATTTTATACATTCTTTTGGTCCATATAGTGCCGTCAACTGATACCTAACAAAGTCCTTAGAGAGCAAGAACCCCACTAGAGGGCGCATTCTCAATGTGCAAACAAAAGTAGACCCTTTCTCATGTTGCTAACCTACTTAGAAGGCAGATAGGAATCAAAAATAAAATGTTATTATTGAGTGGCTAGCAGCGGCTAGGATTAGGATGAGGCACGTGAGATAGTCTCCCTGGGTGCAAAATTTAATGAGTGCCAAAATCTTGGTAATCAAGATAAGTAATATGTTAATGCAATATTTTGAAAAGAAAAAATTAATGCAAAAACATCCACGATGAACAACATACCAAAATTTTAAATAAAGATAAGTATTACTGTCTTTTCCTTTTTCCTCTGGCTCTAATATGGCTCAGTGCAGCACTAGTGGCTATAAAGGTTTTCATTTTAATAAAAGAAAAAAGAATCACTGTAACATGTCTGTGGTTCCATTATTCTACTTCCTCAAATTTCTCTCCCATGGAAATCATTCACACAGAATCCTGGGCAAAACTGAGTACCAAGTAAAGTTTGTCCTCAGGGGATTCTATCTCTTTTTCCCTACCCTCCTCCTCAAACACCCAGTGGTCACATGTCATCCTGACTTCTTAGGGCCTCCCACTTGGGCACCTTAACTAGACCTGCTGTCTCTAAAAATAGTCCAAACTCTGCACCTCTTCTAGCCCTTGTGTAGCACTCCCCAAAAAAGCATAGGTCCCAAGGGGAAAAGTAGTTTGATATCAAAAAAGCCTAAGACCATTGAGATAGAGAAAAATTAGTCTTAAATAGAGTCATACAATTCTAGAATACGATGAGAGCTCTACCAAACCAATTCTGTTTATTTTACTAATAAGGTTAACAGGGTCAAGGAGATTAAAAAGGACTAGTGAAACGATTACACATGAGGCATAGTCAAGACCAGGACCCAGGTCTACTTGCTTCCTTCTCATTACACAAAACTGTCGGAACTTTTTTGCTTTTATTCCATGTTTTGACATTTGTAGCCAAATATTTAAAAATTCAGAAACTGCTGGTACATGAGACCATTCCACTTCTATTTTAGAGTTTACTACACAATCAACATAATTAATGATTTCAAATATTCAGAGATTATTTTATATCCAAGGTACTGTGATAAAAAGTTAAAATCCTGGTGTAGGAGGTGAAATTTCAAATAATCATTGAATAAAAAAAAAAGAGAGCTCATGGAGAAAGAAAATGGGCAAACATAAATGAGGAAATTCAGAAAAAGAGGCACTGTGTAGGTTTGCTACAATAAAAAAAGAGCAAGCATTTAAATGGGTTACAAAATCTGACACTGGAAAACTTCTTCAAACATTTCAATAATCAGAATATCTTCAAGGTTTGGTACAGGAATGCAAAAGGATTTCCTGACAAGTGTATCCCATATACCAAACAAGTTACCTGGCTTCAGCCTCCTTTACCTTTTAACTAGTTTCTCATTACAGATGCTCCTTGACTTATGATGGGGTCACAGCCCAATAAACCCACTGGAGTCAAAAATATTGTAAGTCGAAAATATATTTAATATGCCAATAAGCCCATTGTGAAATTGAAAATCGTTAACTCAAACCATCATAAGTCAGAGACCATCTGTGCTCTATTATATGAAATATAAAATAAGTTTATATAAATCAAAGTTAAATAAAAAAAAAAACTACCAATAGCTTAGGAAATGTATGTCAATGCAGTTCAGTACAACAGACAATTTTGAGGGATGGAAAAAAACTGAGTAGTCCCATTCCCATATGGTGAAAAATATATTGAATGCAGTTTGTGGATTGGAGGGGAGTAGGCATGAGCCTTCCTTTTCTCAGCTTATTTTCTGAAAATGAGTACTCCAAATCCAGGAATTTTAATTGACTTTTTTCTTTTACTATAATATTGGAGACTGATTTTTTGCTTTTTGTTTGTTTGTTTTGTTTTTTGTTTTTGTTTTTGTTTTAGACGAAGTCTCTCTCTCTGTCTCCCAAGCTGGAGTGCAGTGGAGTGATCTCGGCTCACTGCAACCTCTGCCTCCCATATTCAAGCAATTATCCAGCCACAGCCTCCTGAGTAGCTGGGATTACAGGCACCTTCCACCGCGCCTGGCTAATTTTTGTGTTTTCAGTAGAGATGGGGTTTTGCCATGTTGGCCAGGCTGGTCTGAAACTCCTGACCTCAGGTGATCTGCCCACCTCAGCCTCCCAAAGTGCTGGGATTACAGGGGTGAGCCATCGCGCCCAGCCAATACTTTCTTTCTCTTTGTTTAAGTGGTTGCCTATTTTCTGCAAATTGTCAAAAATCTAAAAATTTTACTTTTTTTGACAACAGAAGTTTGTAACTCATTTTCTAAAAATCTTTAGAACATTTGAGAATACACAACAATTTTTATATTATTGCCCCAAATTATACTTCCAAATTCAAGATGACAATCATGTTGGAGTTGTCTCACGTAACATATAATAAACTAACACAATGACAAGACCTGTGAAAAAATCTAAACAAATAAGCGATGTGTACATTGGAATCTACCCCACCCCGCCCTGCCACAACCCTGCAAATTACCAAGACATCCTTTTCCTATCCTGTTGTTTTGCCACATTTTCAAAATTCCCAGAAATTCTACATTTCTATTCAGAATTCAGCCAATGAATTACAAAGTAAACATCTTGTCATTGGACAGTTTTACAATTTTTCCTGGCTGCTGTCCTGCCTTCAACGTAGTAGTTTCCTTGTCAGTAATTTTACCTCTGCTTCCTCAAGTGCAAATCAAAATTATTAAAGTTTATCCTTGTCCAGTTTCCACATCCTTACTAGAAAGACGACAGCTTCATGCAAATACCATGTAACAGGATCATTGGCTGCTAATTCGGCATTTCTGGGAATAGGCAGAGAATGTCATATATAGTATAGTTTTTCATTTCACTTGACTTTCAAATATTTGATTTTACACTTGGTGGGCAGGCATTTCTAATCAATAGTGAAACGGAAAGGTTCCCTTGTCTCCCTCACAGGGTGCGTGATGGGGAAGTGGCTCGCTTCTTCAGTGCCCCGTTGCTCAGACCTCTAGGGGAGCACACAGATGGGCAGGCTGTGGGGCTCTGACCCTACAGCAGTGTCTAGGGGTGAGCGTTTACAGCTCCTGAAGCCCGAGTGGCCGAGTGTGAGAGTACTCTTTTAGTTTGCTGTCTATAGGCGGCTTGTGTTAACCAGCTCAGTTAGACCCTCTTCCTAATCACAAAGACAAAGGGATTTCTGTATTCCAGGGTTTCTTGCCTTGGTGTACCAGAAGAATCAGATCACTCATGGGCTTGGAGAATGAGCGCAAGGTTTTATTGAGTAGAAGTAGCTCTCAGCAGATGGTGGAGCCAGAAGGTAGATGGTTTTCCCCTGGAGTCAGGCTGCTGGGCAGCCCCGGCTCTTCTCGGACTGCTCTGGCCAAACTCCGGGTCATTCCTTTGGTGGATGGCCTGCCGGCCTGCTGGTGCCTCTCAGCATGCTCTCAAGGACAAGTCACCCGTGTTTTCTTTTGCCAAAGTATTCTGCATGATGTCCAGCTGCTTCTGTGTCTGCCTAGCTAGGGTCTCGGGTTTTTATAGGCCCAGGATGGGGGTGTGGCCAGCCAGGGTGGTCTTGGAATATACAACATTTGGGTTGGAAGGCAGAAATGCCTGTCATCACCTAGGTCCATGGGGGTGGAGCCCTAGCCAGGGACAGGCCTTTCTCTACCCAACACTTCTCTTCCCCTTGCATATCATTTAAAGGCACCACGCTCTTCCCTTCCCAGCACTCCTGTATCAATAGTATTGATAAGCACTAGGCAGGTGACAAGGTAGAATTAAATGTGCCACAGTTACACGCAGAGCAGTGTTTCAACAACGAAGTGCCTGAGACATTAAGGCAAAATTGCTTCACATTTCATTGTTCACTTAAAGCAAAAATGTTAAAAGATGACTCAATGACTGTTGTTTCACAATTAATAACCTTTAAACTGTACTCTACTAAACAGAAATTGTGAGGTCAAGCCAAGCATACATTAAGTTGACTAACACATTCGATAAAAGTAAAATAATCCCAGCACTTTGGGAGGCTGAGGTGGGTGGATCACCTGAGGTCAGGGGTTCAACACCAGCCTGGCCAACATGATGAAACTCCGTCTCTACTAAAAATACAAAAAATTAGCTGGACGTGGTGGCCCGCACCTGTAATCCCAACTACTCGGGAGGCTAAGACAGCAGAATCACTTGAATCCAGGAGGCAGAGGTTGCAGTGAGCCAAGATTGTACCACTGCACTCCAACCTGGGCGACAAGAGTAAAACTCTCTCTCAAAAAAAATAAAAAGTAAAATAAAAGTAGATTTTCATATCACAGCTGACACTCTGGTTAACTTTTATTCAAATAAAATGTCCCTCAAAGTTTAACTCCAGATACTTAGTTCAGAAATAAAATATTAGAGTACCTAAGGTTTTTTTTTTCTGATAAAATGTGTACAGGCTTGTATAAAATGAAGATAAGTATATGAAATAAAATATGAAAATGCTTTCACATAAAGCGTTTTCATTTTTCAGTCTTCAAATGAAGTATCTTACGAATGTATTGGTGTTCATTCTGACCAAAGCTGAAGAAATGTCAAATGAAATGAAAGTAACATGCAATAGACTGAATGTTTTTGTCCCCCCATAACTTATATGCTGAACTTCTAATCCCAGTGTGATGACATTTGGAGGTAGGGTCTGTGGGAGATGATTAGATCATAAGGATGGAATGTTCATGAACGGGATAAGTGCCTGAGATATAGTTTGGATGTTTGTCCCCTCCAAATCTCATGTTGAAATGTGCTCTCCAGTGTTGAAGGTGGAGCCTAGGGGATGGTTTTGGGTCATGGGGGCAGGTCCCTCATTAATGACTTGGTGTCCTCCCCATGGTAATGAGTTCACATGACACCTAGTTGTTAAAGACTCTGGCACCTCCTCCTCTCTCTCTCGGTCCTTCTCTTGCCATGTGATATGCCTGCTCCCCCTTCACCTTCTGGCATGATCGTAAGCTTCTCAAAGCCCTTACCAGAAGCAGATGCTGGCACCACACTTCTTTTTTTTAAACTTTTATTTTAAGTTCAGGGGTACATGTGCAGGATATGAAGGTTTGTTACATAGGTAAACTTGCAGCATGGGGGCTTGTGGTACAGCTTATTCTATCACCCAGTATTAAGCCTAGTACCCATTAGTTGTTTTTTCTGATCATCTCCATCCTCCCTCCCCCCACTCTCTGAAAGGTCCCAGTGTGTGTTGTTCCTCTCTATGTGTCCATGTGTTCTCATCATTTAGCTCCTACTTATAAGAGAGAACATGTGGTATTTGTTTTTCTGGTCCTATGTTAGTTTGTTAAGGATAATGGCCTTCAGCTCCATCCATGTTCCTGTAAAAGACATGATCTCATTCTTTATGGCTGCATAGTATTCCATGGTATATACGTACCACATCTTCTTTATCCAGTCTATCACTGATGGACATTAAGTTGATTCCATGTCTTTGCTATTGCGAATAGTGCTGCAATGAACATACTCATGCATGTTTCTTTAAAATAGAATGATTTATATTCCTTTGGGTATATATCCAATAATGGGATTGCTGGGTTGCATGGTGTTTCTGTCTTTAGGTCTTGGAGGAATCATCACACTGTCTTACACAATGGCTGAACTAATTTACACTCCCACCAATAGTATAAGCATTCCTTTTTCTCCACAACCTTGTCAGCATCTGTTCTTTTTCAACTTATTAGTAACAGCCATTCTGACTACACCATACTTCTTTTACAGTCTGCAGAACTATGGATCAAACTCTTTTCTTTGTAAATTACTCAGTCTCAGGTATTCCTTTACAGCAATACAAAATGGACTGGCACAGTGCCTTTATAAGGACAGGCTAGAGAATTAGATAGCTGCCATTCCACCACATGAGGATACAAGGAGAAATTGGCCATCTACAGCCCAGGAGAGGCACCAGAACCTGACCACACTGGCACCCTGATCTTGGGCTTCCAGTCTCCAGAACTGTAAAAAGTAAACTTCTGTTGTTTATAAGCCACCTGGTTTATGGTACTTTGTTACAGCAGCCCAAACTAAGACATAACAACCACCAAGGAACTAACGATAATCATCTTTGAGTTTACAAAACCAAGAATACACATCAGAATATTTATTCTATATTTTTAGTGTATTAACTGTGCCCTCCTACCCACTTCCAAATAATAATTTATGGCAAGTTAGACAAGACTTTACAGAGTAAATTTTACAATATTAGGTAGAATGATTAGTACGATGCTACAGGGTATTTAAGTCAAATTTACCTTACTCTTGGGAAACTGCCTATTAGAACCTACTTCCTTGGCCACATTTGACCCAGTAGCCACCTGCTACAGGCTGTCATGCAACTTATATGAAGATCTGGGAAAAGACTCCTATCCACTAGAGATATTTTACCTTAGATAGAGATGGACTCAACAAGTCAAATCTCACTCAGGAGTCTGAATAAAAGACAAATATAAACTGTTAGTAACAGTTGATGATGAGGGCAAAACCCAACAGATAAAATATTAAACTCAAACTACAGGGCAGTAAATGTCACGTTAGCTGTTTAAGTAATTGCATTTAACGTCAAATAAAATTATTCTACTCAATTATTTGCATCATTCAGCCAACACGATAGCATAATCTTGTCATCTTCTAGTATATTTTGGGAAATTGAGTTTTTCTCATGCCTCCATCCAATTCAATCCTCCTCACTGCCAGCTGGCTTCTAACCATTGTTCTCAGCTCACTGGAGATTTGCTACCGTCCCAGACTGACACTCCCTTTGCCTTTATTCCACCAACACCCTTCACCTAAGGCCATTACATATAACATATACAACATATGTTTACCGAAGATAATTAAAGTCAAGAATAACTTTATAGTGAACATTAAACACCAGTATCTCTAGCAATTCATCGGCCATTCCCTACTGCAGGTTAATTACATTGGCCATTTTTCTAGGTAAGCCCTGTCTTTTCTCCATTCTACAGTACACATTTCTCTCCAGGCTTATTGCATGTGGGTGCAAGGCAATAAAGTTAATGAGTAGCTTCTACTTTCACAAATAAGTTTTTCTTCAAACACATGGCTTTGTCAGTCTTTCATTTTACAAATTTTTACCTTATTCTTAAAAGTTACTATTTTTAAATATATATATATTTGTGTGTACAGTGTGTGTGTGTGTGTGTGTGTGCGCGCGCACACGCGCACATGTGTGTCTGATGTGAAATAACTGACTTTGGCCTCATGTTCTAGTAAGTAGGGGATAGTAAGCACCCAAACAAACTATAAAGTGCTGTCTTCTAAAGGAGGCAACTGGTCTCCACCTCCAGCCTCTGTTGCCAAGGTAGGATGCCAACCCAATGCCACCAGATCTGCTAACTTTTCAAGAGAAGCTGGATATCCAGTATGTATAAATTTCCTAATTTTAAAAGATCTGGCTACTATTTTAATTTTTTAAATACTATGTGAGACAAATAAAACTTGTATGCAGCAGTCTATCCAGCTAGAAGAAGACCCTGTCTTTCATCTCAAATTCTAGGATTCCTCTCTGCTATTGGAGGTGTCAATGGACAACTCTAAACTTCCTGTTTTAAATATTGTAGTAACACAGTTTGAACTGACTTAAGAAAGGATAATTTATTGAGTGTGTCTTATGGGGCCCAGGCTGAGGAATGTGGCTGGATCTTGGGAACATTGGGTTCAGGGACTCGCATCTCATCAGAACTTTCCAATTGTAATGGCTACTTTTCCTGTACAGCTCCTTCATTTCTCTCTCCCCCAAATCTTCTCTCTCTCTCTCTCTCTCTCATTGATTTGATTTTATTCATGTCTTCTGATGGCAAGGCTGCAGCCATGAATAACTCCCAAGCTTTTTTACAAGATTAAGCTTCTAAAGAGACCTTGCCACCTCTTTCTTGATTTCCAAAATTCCCAGGAAGAACTCTGATTGTCCTACTCTGGGTCAGGTAACCAAACTTGAACCAATCAAATATGGCCAAAATGGGGTAAGGCTCAGACAAGTGAATATGTAACCAGAATGGGCTGAAATAGTAGAGAATGTTGCACTGAAAAAAAAAAAAAAGAAAGAAAGAAAAGGGTGTTGCTATGCAAACATACATTGAAAACACACAATTACATTCACAAACTTTAAGTATTAAACAGCAGAAAATTGCCCATAATTAAATGTGCAGCTCTGTATACAAGCAAGTTAAGCTACAGAACTTTGAAAGGATATATTAGCTTAGAATTAGGAGAGGAAAACTTTCTAAAGGATGAGGCATACGAGCTACCCTCTGAAGTATACATAAGATTTTGTTTGATTACAGGGAGCCAAAGATCCAAAATGCAAAGCACAGTCATGAAGGGAGACATTCCATTCAATTCCACATAACTTTGTCAGGGACCTGTGCTGCATAGGGGATTGTACAAGAAACCAAGGCCAAAAGTCAATCGTGAAGGATTAGACAATAACAGTCATTCTGACTGAACTCTTCTTGGTTAGCAGTGTGCTTAAAGAATGTTAATAGATTTTTGTCAATATTAAGGGACGTCCCTAGACGCATTCCACAGAACATTACACTCTACCCTGACTCTTGAACATTTTATCAACTTAAATAAAGACATTTAAAGCACGCTCACAAAATCTGCTGAGAATACAAATTGGAGAAGGTTTAAAAATGACTATTTCGAAATTGTAAAATAATAGGTCAAAACCAACATAATAAAATGTATTAGGAATCAATGTGAAGTGCTACACTGAGGATCAAAAGAAAACTGACTTGGAGTTCAGAATGTGGTAGATCTGGCACAAGGGCAATCAGGTGCAACAAAAAAGCAATCTATGAGTTTCTCTTAATTGCAATGTGGTTATGAGTCAAATTTTTTTTTTGAGACACATTCTCACTCTGGCACGCAGGCTGGAGTGCAGTGGCACGATCTCCACTCACTGCAACCTCCACCTCCCAAACTCAAGAAATTCTCCTGCCTCAGCCTCCCTAGTAGCTGGGATTACAGGCACCCGCCACTGCACCTGGCTAATTTTTGTATTTTTAGTAGAGATGGAGTTTCACCATGTTGGCCACACTGGTCTCAAACTCCTGACCTCAAGTGATCCGCCCCGCTCGACTTCCCAAAGTGCTGGGATGATAGGCAGGAGCCACCAGGCCCAGCCAGCTATCGATCAAACTTCTGGGAGGGCACTAACATATAGGATGCATCCTAAAGCAGAATTAATATAATTTTTGTGTCCAAAACAAGAGCATTGGTCATACCACTACTCAGTATCATTACATCTAGATTATTCTATTCAACTCTAGATTTTGCATTTAAGGGAGGCATTGACAAACACTTCCAAGGAAGGAGGACTAGCAAGTGGAAGGGTCTAGAAACTATGTCATAAATAATAACTTAATGGGGTCTAGAGAAAAAAGGGCCAAACAAGAAAAGACTTTCCTGAGAACTTAGACTAACTCTGAGGGTCTCTAGCACCAATTTAAGGAAGTTGACAAGAAGCAGTGTTGGATTCACTTTGAGAAAGTAGTCCATAATGAATACTGCTATCCTAAAAAATAATAATAATAAAAAGTAATAATATCTATAATGGATGACTTACTTAGGTAAGAATGAACTTGGGGATTCAAATATAAATAATTTTTGCCTGAAGATCAAGCCAGAAATTGTACCAATGTCTACAACTCATTTCAGGACAAAATAAGTACTGCTAAGTGTTCTTCCATGAAGCTTCTATCTGCAGTTGATGAGAGAGACTCTCCAATAAAAACTCAGTTTGGGAGGGTGGTTCCAAGATGGCCGAATAGGAACAGCTCCAGCCTCCAGCTCCCAGTGTGAGTGACACAGAAGACGGGTGATTTCTGCATTTCCAACTGAGATACTGGGTTCATCTCACTGGGATGTGTCGGAAAGTGGGTACAAGACAGTGGGTGCAGCCCACCAAGCGAGAGCCGAGGCAAGGCAAGGCATCATTTCACCTGGGAAGCACAAGGGGGAAGGGAATTCCCTTTCCTAGCCATGCGAAACCGTGACACACAACACCTAGAAAATTGGGTCACTCCCACCCTAATACTGCGCTTTATCAAGGGTCTTAGCAAACGGCACACCAGGAGATTATATCCCGCACCAGGCTCAGAGGGTCCCATGCCCACAGAGCCTCCCTCATTGCTAGCACAGCAGTCTGAGATCTAACTGCAGGGTGTCAGTGGGGCTGGGGGAGGGGCACCCGCCATTGCTGAGGCTTGAATAAAAGGCTTGACCGCAGCTCAAGGAGGCCTGCCTGCCTCTGTAGACTCCACCTCTGTGGACAGAGCATAGCCAAACAAAAGGCAGCAGAAACCTCTGCAGATTTAAATATCCCTGTCTGACAGCTTTGAAGAGAGTAGTGGTTCTCCCAGCACGGAGTTTGAGATCTGAGAACAGACAGACTGTCTGCTCAAGTGGGTCCCTGACCCCCAAGTAGCTTAACTTGGAGACACCACCCACTAGGGGCAGACTGACACCTCACACCTCACATGGCCGGGTACCCCTCTGAGACAAAGCTTCCAGAGGAATGGTGCAGCAGCAACATTTGCTGTTCAGCAATATTCACTCTTCTGCAGCCTCTGCTGCTGATACCCAGGCAAACAGGGTCTGCAGTGGACCTCCAGCAAACTCCAATAGACCTGCAGCTGAGGGTCCTGACTGTTAGAAGGAAAACTAACAAACAGAAAGGACATCCACACTGAAACCCCATCTGTACGTCACCATCATCAAAGATCAAAGGTAGATAAAACCACAAAGATGGGGAAAAAAGCAGTGCAGAATAGCTGAAAATTCTAAAAATCAGAGCACCTGTCCCCCTCCAAAGGAACCAAGCTCCTCGCCAGCAACGGAACAAAGCTGCAAGGAGAATGACTTTGACAAGTTGAGAGAAGAAGGCTTCAGACGATCAAACTTCTCTGAGCTAAAGGAGGAAGTTTGAACCCATCACAAAGAAGCTAAAAACCTTGAAAAAAAATTTGATGAATGGCTAACTAGAATAAGCAATGTAGAGAAGTCCTTAAATGACCTGATAGAGCTGAAAACCATGACTCAAGAACTACGTGACAAATGCACAAGCTTCAGTAACTGACTCGATCAACTTGAAGAAAGGGTATCAGTGATTGAAGATCAAATGAATGAAATGAAGCAAGAAGAGAAGTTTAGAGAAAAAAAGAGTATAAAGAAATGAACAAAGCCTCCAAGAAATATGGGACTATGTGAAAAAACCAAATCTAAGTCTGATTGGTGTATCTGAAAGTGACGGGGAGAATGGAACCAAGTTGGAAACACTCTGCAGGATATTAACAAGGAGAACTTCCCCAACCTAGCAAGGCAGGCCAACATTCAAATTCAGGAAATACAGACGATGCCACAAAGATACTCCTTGAGAAAAGCAACTCCAAGACACATAATTGTCAGATTCACCAAAGTTGAAATGAAGGAAAAAAATGTTAAGGGCAGTCAGAGAGAAAGATTGATTACCCACATAAAGAAGCCCATCAGACTAACAGTGGATCTCTCGGAAGAAACTCTATGAGCCAAAAAACAGTGGGGGCCAATATTTAACATTCTTAAAGGAAAGAATTTTCAACCCAGAATTTCATATCCAGTCAAACTAAGTTTCGTAAGTGATAGAGAAATAAAATCCTTTACAGACAAGCAAATGCTGAGAGATTTTGTCA
>NW_012112142.1:3114243-3114835 GCF_000951035.1 Colobus angolensis palliatus | reverse complement strand
ATGTGAAAGAACAGAAATTATAACAAACTGTCTCTCAGACCACAGTGCAATCAAACTAGAACTCAGGATTAAGAAACTCAATCAAAACTGCTCAACTACGTGGAAACTGAACAACCTGCCCCTGAATGACTGCTGGGTACATAACAAAATGAAGGCAGAAATAAAGATGTTCTTTGAAACCAATGAGAACAAAGACACAACATACCAGAATCTCGGGGAAACATTTAAAGCAGTGTGTAGAGAGAAATTTATAGCACTAAATGCCCACAAGAGAAAGCAGGAAAGATCTAAAATTGACACCCTAACATCACAATTAAAAGAACTAGAGAAGCAACAGCAAACACATTCAAAACTAGCAGAAGGCAAGAAATAACTAAGATCAGAGCAGAACTGTAAGAGATAGAGACAAAAAAATCCCTCCAAAAAATCAATGAATCCAGGAGCTGGTTTTTTGAAAAGATCAAACAAAATAGATAGACTGCTAGCAAGACTAATAAAGAAGAAAAGAGAGAAGAATCAAATAGATGCAATAAAAAATAATAAAGGAGATATCACCACCGACCCCACAGAAATACAAACTACCATCAGAGAA
>NW_012112142.1:3101881-3111692 GCF_000951035.1 Colobus angolensis palliatus | reverse complement strand
TGGCACATATACACCATGGAATACTATGCAGCCATAAAAAAGGATGAGTTCATGTCCTTTGTAGCGACATAGATGCAGCTGGATACCATCATTCTCAGCAAACTATCGCAAGAACAGAAAACCAAACACTGCATGTTCTCACTCATAGGTGGGAACTGAACAATGAGAACACCTGGACACAGAAGGGGAACATCACACACCGGGGCCTGTTGTGGGGTGATGGTAGTGGGGAGGGATAGCATTAGGAGATATACCTAATGTAAATGACAAGTTAATGGGTGCAGCACACCAACATGGCACATGTATACATAGGTAATAAACCTGCACTTTGTGCACATGTACCGTAGAATTTAAAGTATAATAAAAAATAAATAAATAAATAAAAGAAAGAAACTCAGTTTGAGTATGGGCTATGTTGCTTACTAGTTATTTTAACTCGGACAAGTCATTAGCCTGTCTGAAGCCCAATTTTTCATCAGTAAAGTGAAGCTGTTAATGCAGTAGTATCTTCCACATACCTTTTGGGGTACAGTGATCAAGTTTGATAACATACGTGAAAATATTTATAAATTATAAAATATTAGCTATTGTATGCTGAGGAAAAACAGCGTATATTCAATTATAAATTTCTGCATCTGGAATTTCTTACACTAAAACACTTTAATGTTCCATAAAAATCCCAGCTTCCACCTGCAAGACTCTCTGGCTTTACTACACAGGGTTACATTTTAAAAATAAAACCATTCCCTAATTATGGTTGCTTGCTACATTATAAAATTAACTGTTTTGCTTTAGTGCAGAGTTTAGCAGCTGGTTCAACCTTAATTCTTTTTACTCAGACCACACACTGTGGCATAATATCCTTCATTTTATTCCAGTGTTTCACATTAATTTTATACTTAATTGTCCTTTACAGTATTTCTGTGTTAAAAAAAATTTTGTAGGTTAAGTGAAGCATATTGTAGAACCAGGGGCCACCAAACAATCAGAACCTTCACTTTTCCTAATGAGTCATTCAACAATACTGTAAAAATAAAACTGTTCAACATCAAAGCTGAGATTTTAATTTAAATTATTTATAAAGCAGAAGGGAAGGATTAGGTATTGCTGAAACAAAAAGATTTTGCACTTGCAGTATGTTAAATGATTTTACATGCACAGTATGTTTTTAAAAGTTTACTGATCCCACATTTAGTAATAAACTCCATGGGATGTCTGGCAGAAATCCCCCGCCACAACAGTTTACACCGACCATCTGTGTCTGCAAGAAGCTTCCAGATATTCTGCCACCTGATTCACTGTCCCAAATCTTCTCACTTCTATTCACAGGCTTCTTTTAATTTTCATCATATACTATATCTACCCTGAGAGGAAGAAAATATTACCAAAACAGTACAGTGTTACATATTTCTGAAACCAAAATAAAATGGGAGAACTTTTAACAACCAATTCAGTTTGTAATGGATTGATGAATCTCTTGCTCTTCAGAGTGCAGCTGTATCAGTAACACAGAATATCACAGAAGGAAGGATCTTTACAGACTGTCTAGTTCACTACCTTCCTTTGACAGATAAGGAAACTGAGGCCCAGTAAGTCAGATGCTTGCCTGAGGCTCCACATACTGATGCCAGGGAGCAGGGAAGAGAGTGTGGGGTGCAGTTGACCCCCCAGCATGAGCATTTTTCAACGTACCATTCAAATTCAGCTGTCCTACATCACTAGTTACTGCCTGGGTTCCAGATCCAAAGACCAGCCTATCGATTCCCAATCTGGCTTTGGAGAGTAGACCTACCTAATAAGAAGGAACAAATTTACAACTAAGGAAAGGCTATCTGCAAAAATGCCTCTTTTCACTGACCCTCAGCACCAAATCTCCCCTCATCCAGTGCCTCCAAACTCTTGACTCCAGACCAGTGGAAAGCACATGAGCTTTGGCATTGAGACTCCAGAGTTTCAAGTCTCAGTTCTGCTCTTCAGCTCTCTGCCCTAGGGCATGTTGCTAACCACTCTAGGCCTCCATTTCCTTCTTTCTAAAATAGGCTTAACACTCTCACTTGTTAGGGCTCTGTGAGATTTTAATGAGACATAGTTTTGGAAGCCTTATGTGTAAGTAGTCAGCGGCTTAATAGAACCACAGGATTGTCATAGGCATTAAGGAAATATCTGATTGAACACTACAAAGGGAGTTCTAAAAATTCTGTCTGTCGTTTCTCAGTGTTTGCAAGAGAGACAATTCTGCGATTTTGTATAATCTCACTACTACTCTCTACTCCAGCATTCGTTTACCTAAAAGAGTTAGGGCCTATTATGTGAAAAAATAACAACCCATTGCAAGACTGCTTCTGTAGATAATGATCTCGATGTAAGAGGGGCAGAATAAGCCAATAAATCTGTTTCCATATCTCACCTGTTCGCTACCTGGATATTGGCCAGGCTACTCTTGGGGATCCCCAATTATTTGCAGATTGTTCAAATCTCTCCTGGGGCCATAAATACGAGAAGGGGAGTCTACAACTTCTCTTTGTAATTTAAACTAAAATCAAAAAATTTTTCACTATAAACAGTTGAGTAACCCTGGGTCAGGGGTGGTGAGGACGCTTATTGCTAAGGAAAGTAACTTCAACTTTGACTTGTACTCAAAATTAATCCCATCCATCGTCACTCATTTTAATACTCTAGTATTCCATGTTAAGGTTGGTGAGTACTTACAGGTTTAAGAGGAGCTGAATGAAAACAGAAAGTTGAGTTTAGAAATACAGTAGTTTCTACTTATACTCAGTTTTGCTTTCCACAGTTTCAGTTACCCACAGTCAACGGCAATCCTAAAAGACTATATTGAAAACTCCAGAAATAAACAATTCATAAGTTTTAAATTGATAGCTGTTCTAAGTAACATGATGAAATCATAAGCTGTCCTGTTTCATACCACTTGGGACAGGAGTCACCCCTTTGTCCAGTGTATCCATGCTGTAGAGGCCACCCATCCACTAGGCACTCAGCAGCTCTCTCTGTTATCAGATCAACTGTTGCAGTATCTGAGTACTTGTGTTCGTGTACCCTTTATTTTAATTAATAATGGCCCCAAAGCACAAGAGCAGTGGTGGTGGCATATTGTTATAATTGTTCTATTTTATTATTAGCTATTATTAATCTCCCAAGGTTCCTAACTTATAAATCAAACTTTATCATAGGTATGTATGTATAGAAAAAAAAAACATGGTATATATGTGATTTGGTACTATCCATGATTTTAGGCATTCACTGGGGGTCTTGAAACATATCCCCTTCTAAAAGAGGAAACTGCTATAGCCAGTTCATATCTGCTGCACAGAGGAAGTCTATTAAACACACTTCTAATATTCTGTCATCTTGAACTTTTATAGGTCCCTGGATTTAATGATTAAGATTTTGCCACACTGAAAATTGTGGCAATGGTTGTAATAATTCCAAATTAAATTAGTGCAAACATAGTAAAGAGAATTGAGAAGAGAGCTAACTAGCTAATGAATAATTTTATGAAGTGTCAGAAGCAGCTGACAAGAAAATAATATTAATTAATACCAACTGGCTTCTTAAAACATATCTAGCAGCCCCTCTTGGGATACGTGATTACTGGGTCACAGCCCACAGATTCACGTGGCATTTGGAGTGAGTCCTGCATCTGTCAACATTCTGGACTGTGAAGAACCCTCAGATGGAGCAATGATCTCACTCAACGTAAATTGTGCCAACCCTTGGGTAACTCCCCCATCCTGTATTCTCTGGAGAGATGCCACCTCCCAAAAACCATGGAGTGTAACACATTAATGTCTCAGAAGATGGGAGGTAGAGGGGGGTTGTAGATTTTCTCTGTTAAAATGTTAATACAATTATATGAGTTTAAATGTTTAAAGGAAGATAATTAGGACTTTTCAGGGCAAGTTGATGATTTTCTTTTTTTCTCAATAACTTCTTTAACTAATTGCAAAAGTAATGCCCATTTGGAGGTGATAGAAAAAGAAGTGCTTGCTTCAGCAGCACATATACTAAAACTTTAACAGTACAAAGAAGAATTAGCATGACCCCTGCACATAGATGACATGAAAATTTGTGAAGCATTACATTTTTTTAAATAAAAAATAAATTAAGGAAAAACCCAAAGAAATGAAATTAAATTCACCAATAATCCCCTCCATTCTGAAATGACCATTATATTAATTTATTATGAATTTGACAATGTGGAAGTTGAACCAGGACTACGATGACAAGACTCGGGGCAAGAGGAAAACTTTGGCTAAGCCAGAAACACAATGATGCTCGGGGCAAGAAGAAAAGGGGTTAAAAAAATTTTTTTAAGAAACCTATAAACATTAAGGATTATTTTGGTGAAAACTAGGTAGAACATTGTAAGGGTGATGCACATCCTCATTGTCACACTAGACTAGCTCACAGGGGCAGAAGCTGAGATTCACCTTTGCAACTCAGCACCTAGCACACCTGGAAGGAAGAAGGGAACTCCTTGCTATCATTCACCCAATCAGGCTCTCAGGCAGAACTTGCCTGTGTGAGAAACAGCTTGATTTTACATCACTGAAGCAGAGTCCTTGGGATTTGTCCATTTAAGATTCATATTCTATACATTTTTTGCTTTCTCAGTCCAGAACATCTTAATACATAACATGTCTGTCCTCAAAGCAGTCCTGTAGTCCTTCTACTCTCAGGTTCAGATGACATCTCTCCCTTTGAGGTATCACCCAGAGCCCTCCTGGAAGTTGAATTTTATGTACATCAAATACTTCCTATTTTAAGTCAGAAAATCACAAACATACTCCACAGTTGGGGAATATTTGTTCAACTATTTTCCCACAATATAGTAGCTTGCAGAGAGAAACAGATAGTTGTGGTCAATTTCAGTTCAGTTCACTGCAACAAATATTGATTATGTGTTACGTGTCAGCAATAGTCCTAGGTATGAGTACATAACAAAAGAGACATTCTCCCATCTTGAAACTCTCACAGTCTGTAGAGGGGAGACAGACACAGAAATTATTTTTGTACAGTTGTTAAGTGCAAGTGTCTCTGGTACACGAAAGAAAGAAGAATCCTGTATTCCTTTCAATTAACTTTCCTCTACTCATAAAATTTACCCCTCAGTTTGTTTGTTTTGGGGTTTGGAATTACTTTTCATTCAATAAGCACCTATTACATATGGTTGCCATTGTATTAAGTGCTTTGTAGATATTGTCTCAACTCTAACAACCCTGTGAAAACATTACTTTCCACATGCTTTAAGCTTTATTGAGGCATAATTGGCAAATTTAAAAATTGTATCTATTCAAGGTGTACACTGATGCACATATACCTTGCACATATTTGATATGATGCACATATACCTTGCAAATATGTGCATATGATTTGATGCACATATTTGATATACATATACTTTGTGAAATGATTACCACAAGCAAGTAATATATCCATCACCTCATGTAATTACTTTTGTGTATGCATAATGAGAAGACTTAAGATCCCTTCTTTTAGCAAATTTCAAGTGTACGATACATTATTAACTATAGTCACCATGGTGTACATTAGGTCTCCAGCACTTATGCATCATAGAACTGTTCATTTGAACCCTTTGACCAACATCTCCCCATTTCCCCTATCCCCTGGTCCCTAGTAACCATCATTCTTTCTCTGCTTCTATGTTTTCAACTTTTTTAGATTCCACATATAAATGAGGTCATGCAGTATTGTTGTATGTGTCTGGCTTATTTCACTTAGCATAATGTATCCCATATTCATCTATGTTGTTGAAAATGGCAGAATCTCCTTCATTAAGGCTGAGTAATATCACATTGTGTATACATACATATACACACCACAAATTCTTTATCCATCCAGTCGACACTTAGGTTGGCTTCAAATCTTGGTCATTGTGACTAAAGCTGCAATGAACATGAGAGAACAGATACCTTTTCAAGGTACTGATTTCATTTCCTTTGGATATGTGCCTGGAAGAGGGATTGCTGGATCATATAGTAGTTCTATTTTTAATTTTTGAGGTATCTCCACACTGTTTTCCACAATAGTTGTACCAATTTACATTCCCACCAACAGTATACTAGGGTTCCCTTTTGCTCACATCCTCCCAACACTTGTCATCTATCATCTTTTCATAATAACCGTCCTAACAGGTTTGAAGGATATCTCACCATGATTTTGACTTACATTGCCCTGATGATTAGCAATGCTGAGTACCTTTTCATATACCTGTTGGCCATTTTTATGTCTTCTTTGGAAAAATGTCTCTTCAAGACCTTTAACCATATTTTAATCAGGTTATTTGACTTTTTGCTATTGAGTTGTTTGAGTTCCTTATATATTTTGGACGTTAATACCTTATCAGGAATGTGGTTTACAAATATTTTCTCCCAATCTGTCAGTTGCCTTTGCATTTTGTTGATTTTTTTCTTTGCTGTGTGAAGTTTTTCAGTTGATATAGTTTCATTTGTTTATCTTTGCTTTTGTTGCCCGTATGATGACCAAAATAACATTCTAAAGCCAATGTCAAGGAGCCTTTCCCCTATGTTTTCTTATAGAAGTTTTATGGTTTCAAGTCTCACTTGAATCCATTTGGAGTTGATTTTTGTGTGTGGCATAAGATAAAGGTCCAATTTTATGATTTTGCATGTGACTATCCAGTTTTCCCAACATCATTTACTGAAGAGACTATCTTTTCTCCATTATATATTCTTGGTGCTCTTGTTGAAAATTAGTTGACTATATATTCCTGGGTCTATTTCTGGGCTTTCAATTCTGTTCCATTGGTTTACATGTCTGTTTTTAGGCCAGTATCAAACCGTTTTGGTTACTATATATGCAGTAACATAATTTGAAATCTGGAAGCATGGTGCTTCCAACTTTGTACTTCTTTCTCAAGATTGCCTATTCAGGATGTTTTGTGGTTCTGTATGAAATTTAGAATCTTCAGGATCTTTTGTGGTTCTATATGAATTGTTTTCTCCATCTCTATGAAAAATGCCCTTGAAATTTGATAAAGAATGCATTGAATGTATATATTGCATTGAATAGTGTAAACATTTTAACAATATTAATTCTTCCAATCCATGAACACAGGATATCTTTCTATTTGTTTGTGTCTTCTTCAATTTCTTTCAAAAGTGTGTTATAGTTTTCAGTGTATAGATGCTATGATGTAAATGTGATATTCTCTCCAAAATTCATGTTGAAACTGAATCTCCAATGTGGTTATATTAAGAATTGAGACCTTTAGGGAAATGTTAAGTCATGAGGGCTCTGACCTTATAAATAGATTAATGCCCTTATAAAAGAAGCTTCAGGGAGTATTTACCTCTCTTACTCTTCCATCTTCCACCATGTGAGAGTGCCAATGTGAGAAGATGCTATCAATGAAAAAGGCCCTCACTAGATACTGAACCAGCTGGTTCCTTGACCTTGGAAAAATAGATTTCTCCATGAGACAAATCTTTGCTTGGTGCAGCCCATGCCACAGATTTCACCAATTAGAGTAGGGTGCCCGAGGCTTTTCATTCTTTATAAATTACTAAGTCTCAGGTATTTTTGTCACAGCAGCACAAAGGGACTAAGACAACAAATCTGTCACCTCTTTGGTTATGTTAATAAAATTAGAAAGGAAAGAAGAGACATTACAATGGATATCTCAGTAATAAAAATTTTAAAAGATCACAAGGGACTATTATGAAAAATTATATGCCAATATATTGTATAAGTGAAAATGGATACATCCATGGAAATATACAACCTATCAAGACTGAATCAAAAAGAAATAAAAATCCTGAACAGATTAATACCTAACAAGGAGATTGAAATAGTAATCAATGTCCTCCCAACAAATAAAAGCCAAGGACCAGATAGCTTCATCACTGAATTCTACCAAACATTCAAAGAAAAATTAATACCAATTCTTTTTAAACCCTTCAAAAAATAGAAGTAAAAGGAATGTTTCTAACTCATTTCATGAGGCCAGCATCATCCTGATACCAAACCAAACAAAGATACCACAAGAAAAGTAGACTATAGACCAGTATCTTTGAAGAGCATAGATGTAAAACTCCTCAATAAAATATCAGCAAACTGAATTCGACAACATAAAAAGAGCATTATAAATTATGACAAAGGGGGGTTTATCCCCAGAATGCTAGGATGGTTTAACATACACAAATTAAACACTGTCATATACCACAGTAACAGAATGAAGGATTAAAATCACTATCATCTCAATAGATGCGGAAAAAGCATTTGACAAATTCAACATCCTTTCATGATAAAAACTCTCAACAAAACAAGTATAGAAGGAAATTTCCTCACACAATAAAAGCTATTTATGAAAAGTCCACAGCTAACAGTATAATCAACGGGAAAAAATTGAAAGCTTTTTCTCTAAGATCTAGCACCAAGCAAGGATATCAACTATCGCCACTTATATTCAACATAGTACCTGAAGTCCCCACTAGAGCAATCGGTTAAGAAAAAGAAATAAAAGGCATCTGATTTAGATATCAGAAAGGAAGTAGTAAAACTATTCCTGCTCACAGATGACATGATCCTATATGTACAAAATCCTAAGAGCTCCACAAAAAAAAACTGTTAGAACTAGTAAAGTTGAAGTATACAAAATCAATATTTAAAAAAAGTAAGGTTTAAATTTAACAACATTCTGCAACTAGTAAATTTGCAGTACACAAAATCAACATTTAAAAAAATTACATCACTGGTCATTAAAGAAATGCAAATAAAAATTGCAATGAGATACCATCTCATACCAATTAGAATGACTATTACTAAAAAAACAAAAAACAACAGATGCTGGCAAGGTTGTAGAGAAAAGGGAATGCTTATACACTGTTGGTGGGAATGTAAATTAGTTCAATCATTGTGGAAAGCAGTGTAATGATTCTTTGAAGAACTAAAAATGGAACTACCATTCAACCCAGCAATCACATTACTGGGTATATACCCAAATGAATATAAATCATTCTATCATAAAGGTAGAGTATCTACCTTAAAGACACATGCATACGTATGTTCATGCAGCTCTATTCACTATAGCAAAGACAGAGAATCAACATAAATGCCTATCAATGTTAGACTGGATAAAGAAAATGTGGTAAATATACACCACAGAATACTATGCAGCCACAAAAAAAGAGTGAGATTATGTCCTTGCAGGGACATGGATGAAGCTGGAGGCCATTATCTATAGCAAACATGCAGGAACAGAAAGACAAATACGGCATGTTCTCACTTCCAAGTGGAAGCTAAATGATGAGAACACATGGCCACACTGAAGGGAATAACACACACTGGGACCTACCTGATGGTGGAGGGTGGGAGGAGAGAAAAGATAAAAAAATAAATAAATAATGGATACAAGGCTTAATACTTGGGTGATGAAATAATCTGTACAAAAAGCTCCCATCATACAAATTCACCTATATAACAGACCTACACATGTACCTGTGAACAAAATAAAAAATACAAATTTCACACCTGTAATCCCAGCACTTTGGGAGGCCAAGGTGGGCAGATTACAAGGACAGGAGTTCAAGACCAGCCTGGCCAATATGGTGAAACCCTGTCTCTACAAAAAATACAAAAATTAGCCGGGCGTGGTGGCAGGAGCCTGTAGTCCCAGGTATTCAGGAAGCTGAGGCAGGAGAATCCCTTGAACCCAGGAGGCAGAAGTTGCAGTGAGCCAAGATCATGCCATTGTACTCCAGCCTGGGCAACAGAGAGAGCCTGGGCAACATCTCAAACATAAATAAAT
>NW_012112142.1:3097274-3101831 GCF_000951035.1 Colobus angolensis palliatus | reverse complement strand
ATAAAAAATTTTTAAAACAGTTGCATTTCTTTACACTAATAACTATCTATCTAAAAAGAAAATCAAGAAAATAAATTCATTTACAATAATAGCATAGAAAAAATAAAATGCTTTTAATATTTTAAAGATATAAAAGCTAAAACTCATAGATTAGAAAATTTGCCACAAGCCACAAAATTAGTAAAATGACAAAGTCATAAGTTTGCATCGGAATGAAATATTACAGTCTTCAAACAATCTTACTTTTTTCATGATTATATTTACCTGGGCCCACTGAAGTTCTCACAATTAACTCAGTATCATGCATTCCATCTTTTAATACCCAACCATGTTACAAAGCTAGTTTAACTTTGGAGGTATCAAAATCAAATAATTACAGAAGAAAAGTATGCCACTCTGCTTTGGTCATATAATATCTTTTAAGCAATAATTTCCAAAGATTTACCATTGCCTTTCAGAAACATTTCCATCCAAAGCAAAAACCCTGGCATTCAAGGCCTCGTTGTATGTAACCTGTTCCATTTCCACTGTAAATCCTATCTTTACAAAGCCCGTTTTGAGCTATCTTCCTCCTTAGGTAAAATCATTTATCAGGAGTGTCTCATTAATCATATACTACCCAATAAAAACAAATATCCGATATATGAACATTCGAATTACTGATGGCAATATAGAGGAACAATTTTATTTGATAACATTACCAAAAAATGTAGTAATAAATATGAAGTGCTTAGAAGAAGACCAGGCAAAAAGGGAAAGGCCTATTTTATTGTCATTTAAAGACTGAAACTACAGAATGAATTGTTTCCTTTATATTTTAGACTTGCTGCTCCCACTCATTCTTTGGGCTTCTTCCTGTTCTGCAATGTTTGGAAAACATTTCCAATTTGGTCGAGAAGTAATTTGGACATTTTTCTCTAGCCTGTATGAACTGATAACCTCCAGCTGTGTTGCTAAGCAGAGTCTGTGGATGCTCATGAAGTTATCTATAAAAGAGAGCAATTCACCATCAAATGAATTTGTACTTCCTTAGACGTTCAAGTCTTTTTCTCTTTTTGCTTATCTGCACCATCTCTTGGGTTTCTCTTTACACTAGAGTTTACTTTTTCATGAACACAGACACGAAATACGGTTAATAGATTTATTTTGATAGAGAAAAAAACATTTTTTCCAACTGAATGTTCGAAAAGTAGATTTTAAGAGAAACAGTTTCACATAAAACATAGATATACAGTAAAAGATTAAGAATAGTAATCTCTTGGTGATAGAAATATTATATTTTAATTTTGCTTATCTGTACTTTCTAACTTTCTACAATGCAGACATATGGCTTTTGTAAAAAAAAATTTTTTAACTGTGGATCAGCTCAAAATTATGGCAGTTGTAATGCTATTGTCTTATTCAAATAAAAGCTTTATATAATTTGAACTTGATCCTAAGAGAAAGAAACCTAAAAGTTCTTTAGTCTGGATGCAGAATACAACAAAACTGAATTCCCAATATAGCCTAATTATTTTCCTCTTAAATTATTAAATATATATGCTAGCCATGAAAAATAGCAAGTACTTTTGCCATTTTAGACTTACTTTAATTTTAGTCCTACAGGTAGAATCAATGCTGTCAGTTCTATTTATTGGAGGTTCTCTATTCATCCCTTTCCATTGCCGTTTGTTCTCTGACATCATCTTCCAGAAGGGCTTGGGGGAAATGTATCCTTTGACTTTTTAGAAGTGCAAATTTTTCCCATATTTTTATATTTGAGGCTTGTTTGGTTGGGGATTAAATCCTTGGACTACTGTGAAATAATAAGACATATATGTAACTGCCCCCAGCCCCTGGCCCAGAGCTCCTAAAATCCTTGTGTTTTCCTGAGTGACAGGAGTGCTAGGAGAATCTTTTGTTCTAATATTTGATCTTTGACTCTGGTTCCTGACAATGAGCTCCTAAATCTCTGGAAATTTACTGGGTAATAAGAGCATATTTTGTTCTAATGAGGTGATTTTTGCTGGGATCCTAAATGGGGGCTGGTCACCAGGATGATCAAGCCATGACTGGAAGCTTGGAGCTTTCAGCCTCACCCCTCATTCTCTAGAGCAGACAGAGGGCCTGAAAATGGAGTTAATACACCTCCATAAAAATCCTTGAACTATAAGGTTGGGAGAGCTTCTAGATTGGTGAATGCATCGTGTGCTGGGAGGGTGGCACAACCACGTAAATGGGCACAGAAGCTCTTGTGTTCAGTCCTTCCAGAGTTTGCCTTGTGCCTCTCTTTATCTGTATTCTTTATTATATCCTTTATTGATAGATAAACTGGTAAATGTAAGTAAAGTGTTTCCCTGAGTTCTGTGAGTAGTCCTAGCCAATTATTCAAACTGAGTTGAAGGTCATGGGAACCCTGATTTATAAATGGTAGGTCAGAAATATAGGTCACAGCCTGGAACTTGTGATTGGAATTTGAAGTAGGGGAGAGTCTTCTGTGACTGAACCCCCTTAACCTGTGGGGTATGGGGCTACCTCCAGGCAGACAGTGTCAGAATTGAATTGAATTAGAAGACAACCCAGCTGGTGTCCGCTGGAGAGCTGCTTGGTTTGTGGGGAAAATCCACATGCATCTGGTGTCAAGTGTTATGGTGAGTGGTGAGTGAAAGTGGGAAAATAACTCCCCTGCCCCCCCGTATCTCGGAGTTATGTTTTCTTTCCTGAAGATTTTTCATGTATTTCCCATTTATGTATTCATGTTGAATGTTGCTGAGGAGAAATCCAAGTTGAACCTGACTTTTTTCCCCTTATATACGGCTTGTTCTTCTCTGCCTCAATGCCTAAAGGATTCTTTATCTGAAGTCCTTTCGTTTTACTTGGATATGTGTGGTTTTTAAACTTTGTGTGTTAAATTTTCCTACAACAGTGTGTTATCTTTCAGTCTTCAAATCTTTTCCTCTTCTTTGATTTATTCTTTGTTTTTTGACTTACATCTTTAAAAAATATCTTTATTTGTTTCTCTTATTAGAGATACCAAATACCTATGGTAGAGCTCCTTTGTCTTTAATATCAGTCATTTTCTCTCTTTTGTTTTTTGAAAGTTTTTTCACTTTTCTCATTTCTATCTCATGTGTCCCTTGCTATGTTTCCAACATTCTTACTTTCTTGAGTTCATTTCCATCTTTTTCTGGTATCTGACCAACTTTTCTAAAGTCTTGTATCTTTGCTTTGAATATTTATGTATTTATTAACTCCGTCAATTCCTGGCAATGAATTTTTATTGTATAAACGTCTTCATTGCTTCTTTAAGATTTTAGTGATGTCATGGAGAGTTTTGGTCACAATTTTTATGGACTGGGTGGCTACATTTATCTGGTAAGCTTCGTGTGTTACTTGTTTTCCCTGTTACTTTAGTATAATAATGCTGATAGCCAGAAGTCAAAAGAGATTATTTAAAGTGAACTTTTCAAGTAATGGATATACAATATACTTAAAAGTAAATACTTAGAAAAAGAATGTAAATAACTAAAACCAAATAGTTGGGTAAAGGTAGTTAAAGAATGTAGAAATATACTCATTTTCTCATTGCTTATAGTATGGAGTTGATATATTTACTAAAAAACATGATTAAGAATATTTAATAGAAGGTGGCCAAATAGGAACAGCTCCAGTCTCCAGCTCCCAGTGCGAGCGACACAGAAGACAGGTGATTTCTGCATTTTCAACTGAGGTACTGGGTACATCTCACTAGGGAGTGCCATGCCGGACAATCGGTGCTGGTCAGCTGCTGCAGCGCGACCAGCGAGAGTTGAAGCAGGGTGAGGCATTGCCTCACCTGGGAAGCACAAGGGGGAAGGGAATCCCTTTTCCTAGCCAGGGGAACTGAGACACACAACACCTGGAAAATCGGGTAACTCCCACCCGAACACTGCACTTTACCAAGGGTCTTAGCAAACGGGCACACCAGGAGATTTTATCCCACACCTGGCTGGGAGGGTCCCACGCCCATGGAGCCTCCCTCATTGCTAGCACAGCAGTCTGCGATCTAACGGCAAGACAGGAGTGAGGCTGGGGGAGTGGCGCCCACCATTGCTGAGGCTTAAGTAGGTAAACAAAGCCCCTGGGAAGTTCGAACTGGGTGGAGCTCACAGCAGCTCAAAGAGGCCTGCCTGTCTCTGGAGACTCCACCTCTGGGGACAGGGCACAGCTAAACAACAACAACAAAAAAAAAAGCAGCAGAAACCACTGCAGACGCAAACGACTCTGTCTGACAGCTTTGAAGAGAGCAGTGGATCTCCCAACATGGAGGTTGAGATCTGAGAACGGACAGACTGCCTGCTCAAGTGGGTCCCTGACCCCTGAGTAGTCTAACTGGGAACCTACCCCACTGGGGCAGACTGACACCCCACACCTCACACAGTGGAGTACACCCCTGAGAGGAAGCTTCGAAAGCAAGAATCAGACAGGTACACTTGCTGTTCAGCAATATTCTATTTTCTGCAGCCTCTGCTGCTGACACCCAGGCAAACAGGATCTGGAGTGGACCTCAAGCAATCTCCAACAGACCTACAGCTGAGG
>NW_012112142.1:3085026-3092656 GCF_000951035.1 Colobus angolensis palliatus | reverse complement strand
GGGAGGGATTGCATTGGGAGTTATACCTGATGTAAATGATGAGTTGTTGGGTGCTGACGAGTTGATGGGTGCAGCACACCAACATGGCACGAGAATACATATGTAACAAACCTGCACGTTATGCACATGTACCCTAGAACTTAAAGTATAATAATAATAAAATAAAATAAGTAAATAAGTAAAAAAAGAATATTTAATAAAGTTTTAACCAAGTACAAACCTTCCAAATTATCAAAAGAAATAGCAAAGCAAAGGCAGGTTATTTATGAGTTTTTTAAGTTACAGAAACAGAGTGAAACTTAAAATAATGAACAGAACTAACAAATCAGATAAGGAAACTCAAAAATAAAGAGAGAGAAGAAAAACTGATTAAACTCAACAAAATGCTAAGATATAAAAGAAACAACTTTAAAAAGTAATTCAAAAACATTGAAAGTGAAAAATAATGGGCAAACATGTCAGCGTTTATAAACATTAGGAAAGAAGCAGTCATGATCTTAATAGTCAGTCCCAGCTGAATTCAAGGCCAAAAGTATTTAACCAAAACAAAGATATTTTATCAGAATAAAGAATGTGACACACAATGCATATCTAAAAGTAACAAATACCTACGCACCTAATAACCAATCATTAACATTTATGAAGCAAAAATAAAAGGTACTACAGGAAGAAACACACAGAAATATATTAAGTAGTATATATGGAAGTAGTTTTTATTCATTTTTCCCAGCTTATGAATGCTCAAACAAAAATAAATAAGAATTTAGGGGAATATGCCTAATAAAATAGATATATATGCTATTTTTCAAAAACCACTTTTATACTCTGGAAAGAGATGATAAACTTTTTTCTAAATATCTATGGACCAGTCATATTTAAAAAAAAAAAAAATCCTATAATAGCCCTCCCCAAAAAAATGCTAAATTCTGAAGGAAAAAATAAGTAAAAGTAATATTTTCTAATCATATGAAAGACTGTAGCCTAAAAACACAACAATGTGATCCTGGCATATAAAGAGAACAGAAAATGAGATAGAATACATCCAAAAACAGAACCTGTACATACAAAAAAGTGGCATTTCAGAAGCGTGGATGATAATGAATTACTTTATAAATACTGTTGGAACAAGTAGATAGCCATCTAGAAAATTAATAAAACTGGATCTTGTGGCACAGACTATGAAATGTCCCTCAACATTCATTCTCCGCTTCTTTTTTTGACACAGAATTCCTGATTTTTAGCTGGATACATAGTTTCATTTCCCTGATTTCCTGACTGTTCACTGTGGCCTTGTGACTTAAGTACTAGCCAATAAGGATGAATACAGAATGGATATACAGCTTTCAATAAGTGTTTTTAAAGGGAAAGGATATGGCTTTTTTCATCTTTTCCTCCTTCCTGCTGGTGGGAATCCATAAGTCTTGGATGGCACTCCACCAGCCATCTTGGACCATAAAGTGACCTTGGAAATAGAAGTTTCTGATAGTGAAGTAATGAAATGGAAAGAGCAGAAATCCTTGATCATGAAATATTATACAAACTCTGAACCTGCATGAGTGAGACACAGAAACTTCAATCTTATCCAGTATCTCATTAATTATCATTCTTAGCCGAACTTAACCAGTATAGTTCCTTTTGTCCCAGTATCATATCTTACGCCAAAAAAAATCTCCAGAAGTCTTAAATATTTAAATGTTAAAAACAAAACAAAAACTATAAATGTATGAAAACATGGGAGAATTATTTTTATAATTTTGAGGTAAGTAGGCCTTTCTCAATATAATACAAAATCTAGACAACATAAAATGAAAGGTTGATAAATTCAACTACATAAAAACTCTGCTGCATGAAAAAAAAAAAAACCATAACAAGGTTAAAAGAAAACAACAAACTGGATAAAATATTTGCAACATATTTTGCCTTGCACTAGGGCTAAATGCCACTAGCTCTGTTGAAAAACTGGCAATGATTAGGATCAGACAGTTTCTAGAAAAGGAAATGTGGAGAAAAGACTTATGACCTCCAAAACTATAATTTAATAAGTTTGTGCTGTTTTAAGCCATTTAAAAAACAGGAAATGTGAAACATATGAAAACATATGAAAAGATGCTCAGTCTTACTCATAATAACAGAAATACAAATTAAAGTTTCTAAGAGGTAGCATTTTCTACCTATTAGATTGATAAGAATCAAAAACTTATCAATACCTAAGAACCTGTTTTCTCAAAAGCTTGCCCAAAGAATATATTATCCATGTAAATTGATACAATATACTGAGAGCAATTTGACAGTATATACGAAAAGCACAAGTGTACATAGTTTTTGACCTAGGAATTCCAGTTCCAGATATTGATCCTACAATACATATGAATATTTGCAAAATTATATATGCACAAGGATATACATCATTGCATTATTTGGAAAGATTGGAAAGGATCTAAATGTCCATCAACAGGAGCTGCTTAAATAAAATACAGTATATTTACACAATGAATTCTATGTAACTGTTAAAAGGAGTTTTCTATATACTAATTTGGAATAAAAGGATATATTGTTGAGTGAGGGAATGCAGAAAAATATGTGTATTACAATTCTTTCTGGGTTTGCAGAAGCAGAGAAATGTATATATACACATACATATATATGCTTGCTTATGTAATGAATATCTTTCTAAACATACATAAGAAACTCATAACAAAGGTTGCCTACAGGGAAGAGAAACTGGCCAGAGGGGAGGAAGTAAAGGAAATTTACTCTTAGTATTCATGACTCTGTGCATATTTTTAATGTTGTAATATGTTCTTATATACCTATTCAAATTAAATCATTTAATTAGATTTAAATATAATAGAATAAAAGGGAATGGCTCACAAAATGAAAAAGATAAAAATTATAGTTTATAATGTCCAACTAAATGTGTCATCCTGGGCTAACATTAATGTTTGAAAAGATATGTAGGCTTTCAATTTCAGGAAACATTCCAGATAAAAAGTTGAAAGATTTCAATTAGATAGCTCTACAAAATGCATTGTTGCAACAGACCTAATGGTAAAATAATTTATTAATAATTGAAACTTAAAAAATAATAATTCAAACTTGAAAAAGGGACAATGTTTATTTCATTGTGTAAAAACAACAGTTGCAGCAATATCAAAATAGCCTCAGTGTTCTGCCATTAAAAAAATAATAATTAGTTTGGAAGACCAAAGCAGTCAGATTGCTTGATCCTAGAAGTTTGAGACCAGCCTGAGCAACATAGTGAGACCCCGTCTCTACAAAAAATACAAAAATTAGCCAGGTGTGGTGACACGCACCTGTAGTTCCAGCTACTCAGGAGGCTGAGGTGGGAAAATGGCTTGATCCTGGGATGTGGAGGTTGCTGTGAGCTGAGATCACACCACTGTACTCCAGCCTGGGTAACAGAATGAGACCCTGTCTCAAAAAGAAAAGAAGAGAAAATTCATAAATTCAATGAGAATAGAGTCTTTGTCTTGTTCCCTGCCATCCCCAGAGGCTGTGACAGAACCTGACACAGTATAAGGGCACAAAAGTATTCTGAGTAAATTAAATATGTAAACTGAATTATATCTAAAAGAAACAACCAAAAACATAATGCTATAATGTTATCACTGAAATTCTTTGTAAATTGCTTTGTTTTGATAATATTAATCCAAATTTTATTAATCCAAATTTCTGCTGTTCTGATTTTCACAATGTCTAGGGTCTCACTGACTTTTTACCTGGCACATTTACTCTACTGTTAGTTCTGGAGAACAGACTGTAAGGTTTACAATTTATGGGCAGATTTTCATATTGTGGCACTTTCTCTCTCTTCACACACACACACGCACGTGCACACACACATGCTCACATGCTTCTCACTTTTACTGTTGTCAGGCTGCTCACTTCTCATACCAGCTGCTCCTCCCACCTGCTCCCTCCAAACATAATGTAAAGCCTCCATCTGATGTGCAGAAGGGACACCAACAAAGATAAGAGTAAGTTTCTGAGGCTGGTTCTATTCTCCATTGAGGCAGAGGGTGTTGAAAGAGTTCAAAAACTAGGTAGCAGGAAGATGATGTGGTTTCAGTCTAGACACGAAAATAGAAACACTTAGGCACCAATCAAAGTAAAGGAAATTGTCCTTTTGGGGAAGGACTTTTCCTTCCAGATGATGTTCAAAATCCCAAATCCCTTGCTAAGAATGAAGGGCATTTAGTGATAAAGATTTAGTCTCTTCTGAGAAAGTCATGGAATTCCTAATAAGAATTTCCATGTCTTGATTTCCAACTAGTGGTGAGGTTTAGTAAGGTCATGTTTAATCACATAAATTGATTAAACAATTTGGGCACACTGAGTTCTTAGAAGAATATCCTGAAGGTAGATTGTTTTTTAGTAAAACTTTCAAAAGTAGTTCATAATAAATAGTTTATTTAAGTCTAACAGTCGGAGTATGGAATTGAATAACCAACTCATGTATTTTTTAATTGTCTAATTAAGATGAGCTCAGCTGGGCATGGTGTCTTACACCTGTAATCCCAGCATTTGGGGAGGCTGAAGGCAGAGGATCATGTGAGGCCAAGAGTTTGAGGCCAGCCTGGGCAACATAGTGAGACCATCTCTACAAAAAAATATTTTTTAATTAGCCAGGCATGGTGGAGTGTGCCTGTAGTCCTACCCACTCTGGAGGCTGAGATGGGAGGATCACTTGAGAACAAGATGAGGCTTCAGTGAGCCATGACTGTGCCACTGCACTCAAGCCCGGGTGACAAGAGAAAACTTGTCTCCAATATAAATAAACAAATAATAATAATAAATTTAAGATGAGCTTAATTAAAATTATGTTAAAACCTGGTTTTTATTTTTCTTTTATGAAATTGTAGCTTATTTTTGTTCAATTAAATTATTTTTTAATTTTAATTGGAATGCATCTGCTATGGGAATCTAATCCAGTCAAGTCCGTGACAATGTCACAGGAGCCATTGCTAAGAAGGAAAGCAGCAGGAGTTGGGAGAAATCAGGTCAAACAGCAAAAACTAGAGGCAAAAGCCATGGTGGTGAATCAGGTTGACATGGAGCAAACAGAACAGTCGTCTACAAAACAGAAGCTTAGGGCCCAGCCAAACCAAGAGAATAATGTGAAAAGGATTAGATGAGACAAAGTGAGTATAAGCAGAGAGGTTTTTGTTCAAGTTCAACACTGCCAAGGGGAGGAAAAGGAACTACCAATTGTACAGCCAAGCCTGAGTCCTGGGAGTTCCATTCACACCTTATCCAACACATGTTAATTGATAATGTTTTCTGTACAAACACTATGCTGAGTACTGGGGTAAAGAGAACAGTCTCTAACTACATGGAGCTTATATTACGGCAGGGAGCAGGGAGTGGGGAGCAGATCAAATAAATAAATAACCTGATTAGGAAGTAAGCAAATACCACATTTAAGATTATGATAGAGCTATGAAAGAAGCAGGCAGGATGCTGAGAGGCAGAACAGGGAGAGAGGACCTATTTTAGAAAGCATGGTCATGGAAGACTGAGAAGGAGCCAGCCACAAAGAAAAGTGGAGGAAGAGCTTTTTATACAAAGGGCACAGCAAGTACAAAGATCCAGAGGCAAGAAAAACATAACCTATTCAAAGAACCGCAAGAGAATCCATGTGGCCGCAAATTGGTTCTCCTGAGGTGGCTCCCAACACCCATCACAACTTATCCCACAATTCACAACCTTCTTGAAATCATAGCTTTCTGTAGTGTCTAAATTATTCTTCCTCTTTCATTTCTCTTTAGAAATATTGTCTAAATCATACCCTCAAGCTAGTGATAAATAGAAAGGAAATTTTCTTCACATGTTGTTTTTTGTTTTGTGTTCGTGTAATGATACAGTTCAAATAAAAAATAAAACTAGGAAATTGTTTAATCAATGAATATGCATTTGTATGTGTGTCTACAAAAGCCCGCCCATCTGACTCAGAATCACCGACCCTTCCTTGTTCATGAGGTTACCATGGCACCCATCTTTTCGGAGCACACAGCTCATTTCCACATCTAGCTGTGTTGGCCCCGCTAGGTCTCAGTGGGGAGAAGTCTCTTTAGAGAGCTACAGTTAGAGAGACTCAGTAGGTGATCTAGACCAGATGAGAGAACAAAATATGCAAGATTAAATGAATCATGCAGTCTGAAGTCAATTCCCTGCCTTGTATTTGTTGGTGGTAATGTTAATACAGTATTTTAAAAATAAGTTTTTATATATGAAAAAGGTTTGACTTTTGGTCCACAAGCTAGCAATACAAAAAAAGTCACATTTCTTTATTTCCTTTCTATAAACCCATTCTCCATTCCAGCAGGTGGTGGGAAATTTAATTTTAATCATTGTGGGGTTTTTTTCTTCCTACTCACTGCCACCTCCAACTCAAGGTCATGCAAAGGTCTCCCAATCTCATTTAGAGAAGTAAAAATGACATTATCTGAAGACCCCAGAACCAGACCACCTAGATTTGCATCCTGGTCCTGCCACTTACCAGTGTGAGATGTTAACTTAATTGACCTCTCTGATGACTAATGGAGATATGATAGTAACTACCTCATAGAGTTTTTAGACAATAGATGAGTTAATATATATATAAGTGTCTTAGAATGATGACTGGCACTTAGCTGTGCAGCAAATATCTATCACCATCATCGTCATCATTTTCACATGATGTGAAAGTATCTAAGATTTTTCTCCAGCCCCTGGTTCACTCAGATTATCAGAGAGGCCCAGTCTCCCAACCCAAAGAATTTCCTCATATTTCAATGTCCTGCTGCTTCTGGCTGGAAGCTCCTCAGCCTCTGAGGTGTTGTCCCCACTCCAGGACAACACCTTGGAATGACCCACAGGCCCCCACCAACATTCCAAATATTTCCCAGGAATCTCTTTGCAAGCATCTCCCCATTTTCCTCTCTTAGGACCACTGAAAGCCTCCCCTCCTTCTCAGAACACACAGCAAAATGTCCTCAGTGAGCTTAGACTTCACAACAAAATTCAACTTCAGAAACTAGTAGAAACTCCAAGCAATTTTTGCTGCTGGAAAAAGGCTGGTTACCTGCTGTGTGGGGAGGAGTCAGGGGAATGGAATCACACAGAGAGAATAAATACAAATGTTTATTTTCCTGCCACACTGATTCTGTCATACTTGCTTAGGCTGACACATGTTCAAAAGGACTGCAAATATTGTACAACCAACAGCAGTTTCACAAGTGAAAACGAATCTGTTTTCGGTAATGGCTGATTGTTCCTGCCTGATTCAAGTGGTGCTCCAGGATAGAAGAACAAAAGGACTGTGAGAGAAAGCACAGGAGCCCTACTAGGTTTCATTTTTTTTTTATTATTATTATACTTTAAGTTCTAGAGTACATGTGCATAACATGCAGGTTTGTTACATATGTATACTTGTGCCACGTTGGTGTGCTGCACCCATCAACTTGTCAGCACCCATCAACTCGTCCTTTACATCACGTATAACTCCCAGTGCAATCCCTCCCCTCTTCCCCCTCCCTGTGATAGGCCCCGGTGTGTGATGATCCCCTTCCCAAGTCCAAGTGATCTCATTGTTCAGTTCCCACCTATGAGTGAGAACATGCGGTGTTTG
>NW_012112142.1:3069444-3083101 GCF_000951035.1 Colobus angolensis palliatus | reverse complement strand
CCACAGCCAATATCATACTGAATGGGCAAAAACTGGAAGCATTCCCTTTGAAAACTGGCACAAGACAGGGATGACCTCTCTCACCACTCCTATTCAACATAGTGTTGGAAGTTCTGGCTACAGCAATTAGGTTTCATTTTTAAAAGAAAGGGAGAGAGACGAGGCGTGGTGGCTCACACCTGTAGTACCAGCAATTTGGGAGGCCAAGGCAGGCGAATCACTTGAGGTCAGGAGTTCGAGACCAACATGCTAAAACCCAGTCTCTACCAATACAAAATTAGCCAGTCATGGTGACAGGTACCTGTAGTCCCAGCTATTTGGGAGACTGAGGCATGAGAATTGCTTGAACCTGGGAGGCAGAGGCTGCAATGAGCCGAGATCATCACTGCCCTCCAACTTGGACAACAGAGTGAGACCCTGTCTCAAAATAAAAATAAAAATAAATAAAAGGAAGAGAAAGAGAATTTGGGAAGCCCCAAATGACTGGGCAGTGTGGTTTGCAACCTCCACTTGAATTTGGGGGCCATTAGAGTTTGGAGATTCACCCACATTCAAAACAAATCCTGAAACAACAGCAGTATAAATGATACTGAGAAAAGCAAACTAGGACAGGACAGAGACACAAGGATGGGAGTATTTAGCAGATACAGAGGAGCTGTGACAACAGTGAGCTGAGGTTGGGGGACCAGTGAAGGGAGAGGAGAAATAAGTACTGGAGATTCAGGCAGGCAGCCAGAGAGGATGGTCATCCTTGAGGCATTTGGGCAGCAGAGGCAAGCAGGAAGGCCACTCATGGCAGGAGCAGAGCAAGCCAAATCCCTGAGGGGGAAAGGAGGAGACACAAATCCCAAACAATGCCTGGAACCTAGGAGGCTCCACCTCATGCTTTGACACTTTGCTCATCTTTTGTTGACACTCACACTAGAAACTCACTTTGATTTTTTCCATATGATTATCTCTAGCTTTGTTTCTAACTGCTATCTGAGTTGCTTTCCAGGCCCTCACTTCTTTCACCTGTTGGGGAAGACAAGGGAGGGAGAACGCTGAGAAGAAAACTTAGTTATTCAGTAACAGGATCGCTGTCCCTTTTCATGGCTTTTGATCACTTGGACATCTCAGTCCTTCTCTGAGCCTGGGCAGAATTCCAGCTGAGAGGGACATGGGGTTGAAAGAGAGGAGCCACCTGTCCTTTCTCCCCATCCCAGGTATCTTTACTACTGATGACCCATTTAAGGCTTGACGGTGGTGAAGGGAGAAGCCCACTTCTCTGAATGCCTATGCACTAGCTGGGGCAGAAGGGACAAATTTTTCTTTGTAAATAGAGGTTGTAAGATGTGACTTTCTACCTCCAGGGTGTCCTTGATGAAGTTCTCACTTTGCCTTGGCTCAAGAGTTCATGAACCCTGTCCTACACCCCCAACAGGCACTGCGTCCCCTCCTTTTGGATGGAAAGTAACCTCTTGCTCAACTAAAGTGGCTTTCTAATAAAGGCAGCCAATGTCTTTCTTTTAATTGGCCTTCAAAGTTTCTAAAATAAGTATCACAGGAAACGTTCTTGTTCCTTCCACAGCCATGTGGTGCAGGGTGCTCAGTGGGATGTGCCCCTGACACCCTCCCCCTAGGAAGTCATGTTTAACCACAGCACATACCTACATATGGGGCAGAGGAAGTTAGCTCTGGGTTCAGTCTCACATAAAGGCAGGTAAAGACTCACAGATGGGAGCCCCACATATACTAGGAGACCGTGATGATAGAATGATAGAGGACTAAGCCTAGTCTATACTCCTTGCAGCAACAGCTGGACTTCACTTTGAAACCTGAAAAGTTGTTCAGCTTTAGAACACATTGAGATAAAAGTGGGCTTCAGTATCACTATTTGCTCTTTCTTACCTTGGGAGGCTACTGCCTGAAGTCTCAGTTTCCTTGTATATATAAAATTAGCATAATAATACGACCTATCTCACAGAGCTGGCATGAGGATTTAATGATATTATGTGCGTATAGCTTGCAATAAAATGCCTAGCACAGAGGAAGCACTCAACAAATACTAGTTACCCACCTTCACTTTTCTTTTAATTTTCTCTCTCTCTCTCTTTTTTTTTTCTTTTAATGCAGTGGTGCGATCTTGGCTCACTGCAACCTCTGCTTCCCGGGTTCAAGTGATTCTCCCACTCAGCCTCCCGAGTAGCTGAGACTACAGGTGCCTACCACCACACCCAGCTGATTTTTGTATTTTTTGGTATGTTGGCCAGGCTGGTCTCAAACTCCTGACCTCAAGTGATCCTCCCACCTTGGGCTCCCAAAGTGCTGAGATTACAGGAGTGAGCCATCATGTGTGGCCTCACTTTCCCTTTTCTATAAAAAGACCACCATTGTCTATTCTTTCTGACTTAAAAGTTTCATTACAGGCTATGCACTGTGGCTCACGCCTGTAATCCCAGCACTTTGGAAGGCCAAGGCAGGCGGATCACAAGGTCAGGAGGTCAAGACCATCATGGCTAACACGGTTAAACCCCACCTCTACTAAAAATATAAAAAATTAGCCAGTCGTGGTGGCAGTCGCCTGTAGTCCCAGCTACTCAGGAGGCTGAGGCAGGAGAATGGTGTGAATCCAGGAGGTGGAGCTCACAGTGAGCTGAGATGGTGCCACTGCCCTCTAACCTGGGCGACAGAGCAAGACTCCGTCTCAAAAAAAAAAAAAAGAAAAAAAGTTTCATTATAAAAATCACTTTTTTGAGTTTAAGCAAAGGTATAGTCTCAAGAAAATAATTAAATGTCCTTGAATTACTGGGGAAGTAAAGGGTTGGGTTTTATTAAACAAATAATGTATCTACTATCTCATTAACCAATTTCAAGGAAGTAGCAAGAATGGCATAGGGAGAATGGCGCTTCAGACGTGTACATTTATATTTTTTTATGAAGGCGAGGAAAAATCATGAATTGCCTAGAGCTTAGCAGTTACACAAGGAGAACAAGCCTGAGATAGAAATGAGGGAAGGGGTCCTGTGGCCTCTCGCCAAGGGACAAGTATCAAGTCACAAGGAGGAGAGAATGAAGACATGGTTTTCTGAATTTCTATTCTCCCTAGAATCAGCCCTGCATTAGAAAATAAAATAAAATCATGCAGATTATTAATTGTACCAGCAAGTAGGTATTTTAATACACTCTGCTCAAACATGTCAATAAGAACTTGCAAGCAATACTTCTTGTCTTCTTAAAATTAACTATATTCTCTTTCAATGACAGAGTTTCTCTAAGACTAAAGAATTCAATTCAACCAGCATCTATCATGCCGCTATTATGTGTCTTCACCCTACAAGTCTCTGAAGTGACAGGGAATCAATTTTGTCTCCACTAAAAGCCAACTCTGGAAGGCCCACTCTGAAAGACAAAACAGGGATTCAGGAGTAGCATGCTAGTCACACAATGTTAGTAATATTAACATAGAATCTATTGTTTCTGTTCCACTTATAGTTGGATTGAGACTATCATATTGATAAGAGGAAAAATAAGCACTAGTGATTAACACAGAGGTGGGTGTCTGTGTGTGTGTGTGTGTGTGTGTGTGTGTGTGTGTGTGTGTGTTTTACATATTCTTTATTTTCTTACTCTGTTCAAGGCCAAGAGTGTTCTCCGAGTAACTGATATCTTCAACAGAAGGTGGTCGAGGAGGTAATCATGCTCTAAAGCCTATAATGCACCTCAAAAGAAAGATCAATGGTGGGAAATTCCAGCCCAGCCGACAGAAGGGCTATGGAAGACACTGAAGTTTAGGGTGCACAGAGAACTGAAGACAAGCATGAACCACATGAAAGGCTTTAAGAACATGTAACTGATGATCCATGTGATAACAAATGCAGAGGGAAACCTAGGGTCTTGTTGATCATGAGGGTCTTGGAAACAGAACAGGGGAGGGAGAACATTCCTGATAAGGGAAGCAACATAAGTGAATGCCCATATTTGCAAACATGCATAGGTATTTGGAGACACATATTCAAGAAAAAAGTGTGCAGAAACTAAATCACTCCACCAGTCAACCTCAAAACCTTCACATTGATCTCTGGTATTATACTTTTTTGCCATTTAACTCTACTTAGTATGGTTTATTCTTTTTTTATACGGTTGACTCTATATAAATTAAATGGTGTGTCAGTGCTTGTCTTACACTTTTTTGTTTATACTTCTAAATATAGTGGCTTGCAGATAATAGACACTCAGTAAATATGGTTGGATTCATAGTTGATGCCCAGACATTGGAAACTGGATCATCAGCTGCTCACTCATAGCGCTTTGCTAGTTTCACTCCATCTGTTCTATGTTCTCACCTGACTATTGATCTGAAAGTTGCACTACTAAACTTTAAATCATAGGTTTTCAGCCTTAGTTGCACTGGCATCTCCTGAAATCCTGGAGCCTGTTACCGACCCCCAGATATTTTGATAACTGGGTAGGGCATGACTTGGGCATCAGGATTTCTAAAAGCTCCTAAAGTGATTCCAATGTGCTTTAGAAGCAGAAATGAAACAAGAACAGGAAGGACAGTAGGGAAAAGATGAGTCCAGAAAGTTGTCTTAGCTATTTTAAAGTCATTTATCACAGTGTTATTGGTCATATTAAACTGGCAACATTTGAGTAAGCATATGAATAGAAATGTCTTTGCTTGAAGAACTAAGAGAAAACTATTAAGTAATTTTAGGTCATTACTATTATCAGGTATTATTAATAAGTACAACAAATTGTAACTTTTGGATTAGATAAAACACATATGATATACTTATAATTAAACTGTTTGAATATAGAGTACATTGTGTTAATAGCTTGAGCAATTTTAATGAAGTATATATGGAAATTTCAAAGCATGAACACTGTATACATGTCACAAATATTTCAGGAAAGATGTCCATTACCATACCAACTAAGGCAAAATATCTATATATTATGCTTCACACTGAGTAACTTGTCTTAGGTTCCTAATAACCATAATAGCAATAGCTATCATTTATGGAAGCATGGTAATAAGCACTTTGGAGTTAATAATGTCAGCCTTATGACAACCTTTAATGCAGGCTTTATTTTCGCCTTTTTATGAGGGAATTAATATGATGAAGCTAATACAGTCAGGGTCATGAATTTGAACCAATGACTGTGGGACTCTAAAACCTATGTTCTTGTCTACCACACTAAATTTTGAATGTAACAAGCAAGTAAATTTGAACCAGTTCAAATTTTTGTATTTTAGTGTTTATTAACAAAACTACTCCCAATTTTAGAACATAATTTCAATTACAACCTAACTTTTTCAACTGGTTGTGCATAACCCCTCCACTTTTCTTACCCTCTGTTCAAACTATATCAATCTTTCTTTCCTGAATAATTCAATGATATTTTTCTCTCCCATTGCCTTTGTCCATGCAGTTACTCTGCCTAAAATGCCCTTCCAAGTCTTGTGCATCTTACCATTTTCCTCATTCTTTCATGTCCATCTCAGAGGTCACCCCTTCTATACATCCTTCTTGATCCTTTGGTTTCAATCTGTCCCTCCTTGAAACTTTCCTAGAACTATCTCGCTTTTAGCATCTGTATTGTACCTACTTGAATTACAATTATTTCTTTACTTATCTTATTCTCTCTAAATTATAAGCACTTGACCGTAGAAACTTTTACTTACTTTTTGTCTTCATATTTCCCTCATGGCCAAAAGAAGGGGTTCTCAACACGTGGAGTAGCATCACCTAGCAACTTATTAGAAATGCAAAATCTCACGCCACACTCCAGATCTACTGAATCAGAAACTGCGGGGCAGGGCTCGGCAGTCACAAGGTATTTTTTTTTTTTTAACCTTTTTACTTTGAAATAATTAAGGATACACAGGAAAGTGCAAAGAAATGGACAGAGCGATTCAATTTGCCCTTCATCCAGCTTCCCCTCCATGTTAACATCTTGCATGAGTATATAAAGCAATTTCAAAACCAAGAAATTTACATTGGTACAATCCGTAGAACTTATTCAAAGATATCATCATTTTTGCGTGTGTGTATCACATGAGCAAATTTATCACAAGTGTAAATTCATGTAACCACCACCACAATCAATATGTTTAACTAGGCCACACACAGTGGCTCACACCTATAATCCCAGCATTTTGGGAGACCAAGGTGGGAGGATGACTTGAGCCCAAGAGTTTGAGACCAGCCTGGGCAACACACAAAACTTTGTCTCAACACAAAATGCAAAAATTAGCCAGGTGTGGTGGTACACACCTGTGGCTCCAGGTACTCAGAAGGCTGAGGTGAGAAGATTCCTTGAGCCCAGGAGGTCAAAACTACAGTGAGCTGTGATCATGCCACTGCACTCCAGCCTGGGCAACAGAGCCAGACTCTAGCCAAAAAAAAGAAAAAAAAAATATATATATATATATGTATATATATACACACACACACATATATATAAAACCATACTATCACCACAAGATCCCCTGTGGCACCGCTTTATAGCTACACCCATCCTGAACTCCTGGAAATTACTAATATGTTCCCTATAATTATGTTATTTCATGAGTGAAATCATGCAGTATATATACTTTTTCAAGTGTATATGCTTCTTTTAACTTAGCATAAATTCCTTGAGGTTCATTCAAGTTGTATGTACCAATAGTTCATTCATTTTTACTTTTAATAGTGGTCCATGGTGCTATGGTCTGAGTGTTTGTGTCCTCCCATAATTCATATCTTGAAACCTAATTCCCAATGCCACAGTATTAAGAGATGGGACCTATGAGAGTAATGGATTAGGTCATGAAGTTCCAACCTCATGAATGTGAGTGATGTCCTTATAAAGGCTTCTGGAGGGAGCTAGTTCACACTTCCTACCTACTCTCTGAGGATGTATGTAGAAGGTATCGTTTATGAAGCAGAGAGCAAGCCCTCACCAGACACTAGATCTGCCAGCCCCTTGATCTTGGGTTTCCCAGCCTCCAGAGCTATAAGCAACACATTTCTGTTGTTTACAGATTACACAGTCTACGGTATTTTATTACAGCAGACCAAAATAAGACCCATGATATGGACATACAGCCGGTCATTTGACCATTCATCTATTGAAGGACAGTTTAGGTTGTTTCTAATTTGGAGTTCTTAAGAACAAAGCTGCTAAAAACATTCATGGAAAAATCTGTGTACAAATAGGTTTTTATTTCTCTGGGGTATATTCCTGAGAATGTAATTGCTGAATCATTAAAAAGGGGTATGTCCATTTTTAACTGTCAAAGAAACTGCCAAACTATTTTCCAGAGTGGCTGTACCATTTTACATTCTGACCAGCAATACATGAGCGATCTAGTTTCTCCACATTCACATCAGCCAGTGGCATTTATCACTACTTTTTACTTTTAGCTTCTAGCTGTTCTGATAGGAGTGGAATGATATCTCACTGCGGTTTTAATTTGAATTTCTCTAATGCCTAATGATATTGAGCATCTTCTCATCTGCTTAGTTGCCTCTTCTGTGAAACATCTGTGTATGTTATTAGCCCATTTTCTGGCTGGATTGTTTGCTTTTTTACTGTTGAACTTTAAAGATTTATTTATACATTCTACATACAAGATCTTTGTTAAATACGTGCCTTGAAAATATTTCCTCCCCATCTGTAATTTATGTTTGATCCTCTTAACAGGGTCTTAAGCAGAACATAAGTTTTTTTAATTTTGATGAAGTTCAGTTTACCAGTTTTCTCATTTATGTATTGTGCTTTTGATGTCAAGACAAAACACGGAAGGAGTAATTCCTCCTACTTTACTATCCTTTTTCAAAATTATGTTTATTCTACAACCTTTCTCTTTCTAAATAGAATAAGCTCTTCTATGTCTACAAAAAAAAACCTTGCTGAGATTTTATAAGAATTCCTTAAATCTAACAATCAACTTAGAAAGAATTCACATCTTTACTATGTTGAGTCTTCTAATCTATGAACACATTATGTCTCTTCAAATATTTAGGACTTCTCTGATGTTTTTCAGAAGCATTTTATAACAGTCATCAAACCAATCCTGTACATGTTTTGTTAGATTTAACCTAAGTATTTCATTTTCTTTGGAACAACTATAAATGACATTTTTAATTTTGGTTTCCACTTCTTTATTGTCAGTATTCAGAAAAACAATTATTTTTTCTCCGCTGTTCTGGTATTCTGTGACCTTATTGAATTTGATTAATTCTAGGAGTTTTGTTTATTTTTGTAGATTACTTGAGATTTTCTATGTAGACAATCAAGTCATCTGAAAATAGAGACAGTTTTGTTTTTTCTTTTCTAATCTGTATGCATTTTCTTTCTTTGTCTTGGCTTATTTCACTGACTAGAACTTCAGGCATGATGTTTAATAAAAGAGTAGTGAGAGCAGACATCCTTAACTTAGTGGCAAAAGTATGATGTTAACCGAGGTTTTGTGTTCATGCTCTTTATGAGTTTGAAGAAGTACTATATTACTAGTGTACTGAGTTTTCTCAAAAATAACAGCTGAATTTTGCCAAATACCTTTCCTGATATGATTACATGATTTGTATTGTTTAGTCTGTTGAGATGGTGGATTACATCGATTAAGTTTCAGATACTGAACCAGTCTTATAACCTGGAATACATTCCATTTGGATGTGGTGTGTTGTTCTTTTTATACATTGTTGGGTTTGATTTCCTAAGATTTTCTTGGGTAATTTTAGATCAAAGTTCACAAAAGATATTGGTTTGTTGTTTTCTTTTAGGGGCACTTGTCTAGTTTTAGTATCAGGGTAATATTGGCCCCATAAAATGAGTTGAAACATGCTCCCTTAATTTTCTAGAAGAGATTGTGTAAAATTTGTGTTAATTTTTTAAATATTTGGTAAAAAATCCTACAAAAAAAGGGCCTGGATATTTCTCTTTAAAGAATTTCTAAATGACAGATTCAATTTATTTAGTTGTGAAAGTGTTTTTCATGTTACCTACTTATCATGGCTGAATTTTAGTAGATCGTGGTTTTTGAGATATTAGTCCATTTTTTCTAAGTTGTTTGAACTTATTAGTTTAAAGTTGTTCCTAGTAAGCCTGGACTATCCTTTTAATGGCTGTAGGATGTGTAATGGGATCTCTTGTCAACACAGATATTGGTGATTTTTTTCTTTTTTTTTTTTTTTGAGTCAAGGTCTTGCTCTGTCACCCACGCCATAGTGAAGTTGTACAATCTCAGTTCACTGCAGACTCAACTTCCCAGGCCTAAGCAATCCCCCACCTCAGCCTCCCAAGTAGCTAGGACTACAAGTGCATGCCTCCATGCTTGGCTATTTTTTAAAATTATTTTTTGTAGAGACAGGGCCTCACAAATTGCCCAGACTGATCTTGAACTCCTAGGCTGAAGTAATCCTCCTGCCTTGACCTCCCAAAGTACTAAAACTACAGGCATGAGTCACCATGCCAGGCGTTCTTCTGTATTTTTATCTTTGTCAGTCTTGCTAGAGGTTTATCCATTTCATTGATTTAAAAAAAGAGAGAGAGAGATTTGCTTCATTAATTTTTTTCTAATGTTTTCCTATTTTAAATTCCACTGATTTCTGCTATCTTGATATCTGCTGCCCATCTTTCTGCTTGCTTTGGGTTTACTTTTACTCATTTTTCTAATTTCTTGAGGCAGAAACTTAAAGTGATGGGTAATTTTATGTGTAAACTTGATGGAGTCACGAGGTACCCAGAGGTTTAGTTAAACATTATTTCTAGGTGTGTCTTGAGGGTTTCTTTGGAGGTTAGCATTTGAATTTGTAGGTTCTAAAGCAGAAGTAAAATAAAGAAGTTTGCCCTTCCCAATGTGGGTGGGTCTTGTCTAATCCACTGAGGACTGAAAAGCACAAAAAGGTGGAAGAAAGAATTCTCTCTGTATGACCGCTTGAGCTGAAACATCAGTCTCTGCCCTTGGACTAAGGCTTACACCATTGGCACTCCTGGTTCTCAGGCCTTCGGACTTGACCTAGAACTTCCACCACTGATTCTCTGGTTTATTTGGGCTCTTAGGCCCCCAGACTCAGACTAGAACTGGCTTTCCTGGGTCCTCAGCTTGCAAATGGCAGATTATGGGACAGCTCAGCCTCAATAATTGCATCAGAACCAATGATTCACAATAAATCTCGTTCTAGATATACAGATATCTAGATAACTATATATACCCAGAGAGATCAATAGATGGATCTCCTATTTGTTCCGTTTCTCTGGAGAACCCTAATACACTTAGATTATTGATTTGAGATTGCTCTTCTCTAATGGAAGCAGTGAGCCCTCTCATCCCAGCTTTATCTAAATTTTGCAAATTTTGATATGTGTTTTAATTTTTATTCAGTTTTACATATTTTTAAATTTCCTTTGAGATTTTAGCTTTGACTCATAGATTATTTAGAGGTATGTTGTTTAATTCCTAAGTGCTTAGAGATTTTCCAGTTGTCTTTCATGCAGTAATTTCTAGCTTCATTTCATTATAGTCAGAAAGCACACTCTATGTGATTTTAATTCTTTAAATTGCTTAATGTTTGTTTTATGACCCAGGACATAGTCTATCTCTGTGAATGTTCTATGGTGCTTGAAAAGAATGTGTATTCCATTTATGTCAGTTCAAATGTTCTATAAATGGCCATTAGATCCTCTTGTTTGATGGTGTCGTTCAGTTGTGTATCCTTGCTAATATCTTTTCTAGTAGTTCTGTCAGTTCCTGAGAAGGGGTGGTGTTGGTCCCAATCAAATACAATCAGAGTTTTAACAAGCTCTCCAGGTGATTCTAATGTGCACTAAATTTTGAGAGCCACTGGCCTAGAGTAGAATAACTCAGTTAAGTTTGTTGAGTTGGATAAAACTCCACTTTCTTATAGACTGTAAATTAGAATGGCTTATTTTATAACTTGATACTGTTTTTAGGCAGCACAAAAAATTATTCTGAGTTAGGAAGTTAGGAAGACAAGGAGAGTTCTCACCCTGTGTTCCCATATGTAACTAAAATAATTATTTTAATTATTTGCCCCACAATTCCGCCCATAGATACAGGTGTATCTCAAGCAGCAATGCATATGCATATAAGGGAGCAATTCACATAAAACTCCAAAAACCTTCAGAGTTTTAACTAAACCCAAGTTGTAAATTTAAAGCCGATATTAAACTTAAATGAAGAACCACATAATACCTTAGCCTACCATTTCTGAGACTGGTCAATTTATTTATGTGTGCATTTGATTAATGCACAGTTATTTTCTCCTCTCATGATCCAAGAACGGTACCAGGTGCTAGAAATAGATCAGAGAATAAGTCGTGGAGTTCAATATATGCAAATATTTAGTGTCATTATAGCAAGTATTATCAAAAAGATGTACAGAGTGCTAAGATAGCACAGCAGTACACCTAGCCTGGTCCACAGGGATCAGGGAAGGTTTTCCTGATTAATTGACAGGTGATCTGAGGTTTAAAGAATGAGCCAGACTTGGCTTAATGAAGAGGAAGAAAATGAGATTAAAAATCAAGCAAACCACATTTGCCAAGAGCTAAAAAAAATAGCTTGACCTCATACACTGAGAGGGGCAGTAAAGCTGCACCATCAAGAAAGTCCAGCATGATGGTGGAAACTAAAGGAAGTATCCATCTACCTGAAGTGTTTTATATGAAGATAACGGCTTCCAGCCGACTCAAGCACATTTCACCAAGGCAGTGAGACTGAGCACCTGTGATATCACAATAGGCTCCACTTACCCAACCCAACTATGCTCTGGGAACAGTACCAGGATCCTTCCGAACATTCACTCCTGTAATTTCTTGAGTCTACATCAACACAGTTTGGCCCCTACTGGAACAAAAGCCATGAAGGGGCCGTATTTAAAAAGTAAATGGGAAAACAATTTGCATTTGGATTTCCAATTCTGCATTTGGAAACCTTTTTCCATTAACCCTTGGGCATTGGAGGAGGATAAGAAAGTAACCCAGAGATAGGAAAGAAAATTAACATTTTTCAAGTGCTTACTAAGTGCCAGGCACTAGACTGAGAGTTTTACATATGCTATCTGTGTTTATCTTTTCTAATCTTCACAGGACCTCAGGAAATTGGCATTATTTTTCTCATTTTAAAACATGGAAAGAAAATACAGAAAAGTAAAGTAACTTCCTTAAGGGAGGAAGTAAATGGCCAAGACCAGAGCTGAACCCAGGGTCTGTATGGAAACAAGCTGGGCAGATTTCCACTTGGGGCTGCTTCCTTGGGAGCTGTGTTCCATCCCAAGGACACAAGTCCCCCTTTCTCTCCCACGCGCATTGTTGTTTCTTTTCTTTCTGCCCTCCTAGTCAGCCCCCAAGATTTACTCTAACTCTCCCCCTGATATCTGCCCCTCTCTGATTCTCCCTCTTACATGTACCAAAACTTCTTCTGCAATACTCAATCACCAAAGCAGGATGTTCTCCCCAAGAACCTGAACACCTACCTTATAAATGTAATGTAATGTAATATTGAGAATGTATAGTGCCAGCCGTACCATGCTAAGAAAGTTCAAAACCACTATTTGCCTTCTTCCTTTATTACAGTGTTATAGGCAGAATCTTTGGACTCAACAGTCTAAAGGAAACATTTTTAGCTCTGCCACTGATATATTACTCTGTTTCAAGATCTTACTGCTATTGTATTCATATGATTTTATTTGGATTATAATATGACTTTGGGGGAATGTCAGACCTGTAAAACATATTTATGCAGCTGCAGTAAAAGAATGGAGATGGCTGTGAAGGGAACAAGAGAGAACAAAACACTGGAAGATGCCAGGAGTTTCCGTGGATACACTATTTCTGTTATCTGGTATGGAACTCATACAGGAACAATTTCCTAAAGTATACAGATAAAGATTGAAAAGCCAAAATATAATTTCAGTTGAGAAGAAGATTGTGTTAGTGTTTTTTTTTTTTTCTATTCTAGACAAAGGACATATAAACTCCGAAAATAATGTTTTCCAAGTTGTAGTGTACACATTTATAGTGACTTCAGATTTTTAACCAGTTGTAAAAAACACAATCACAATTTATCTAGGCTGCAATGGGAACTATCAAGTAAAATGAGTATGAAAACATGTGAAAACGGTTTTTAAGATGAGGTGATTTCATTTGATGGAAATAAAATGTTGAGAATCTATGAAGCTCATATATATTTTTTTCTCATCTGTGGAGCCAAGTAAAGCATTAGCTTAAAATGGCCTGATTACAGCAGCTCAGGGAGGCCTGCCTGTCTCAGTAGACTCCACCTCTGGGGACAGGGCACAGCTAAACAACAAAAAAAGGCAGCAGAAACCTCTGCAGACAAAAACGACCCTGTCTGACAGTTTTGAAGAGAGCAGTGGGTCTCCCAACACGGAAGTTGAGATTTGAGAACGGACAGACTGTCTGCTCAAGTGGGTCCCTGACCCCTGAGTAGCCTAACTGGGAGACATCCCCCACTAGGGGCAGACCAGCACCTCACACCTCACACTGCAGGGTACACCCCTGAGACAAAGCTTCCAAAGCAAGAATCAGACAGGTACACTCGCTGTTCAGCAATATTCTATTTTCTGCAGCCTCTGCTGCTGATACCCAGGCAAACAGGGTCTGCAGTGGACCTCAAGCAATCTCCAACAGATCTACAGCTGAG
>NW_012112142.1:3051797-3064494 GCF_000951035.1 Colobus angolensis palliatus | reverse complement strand
AGTTGATGGGTGCAGCACACCAACATGGCACAAGTATACATATGTAACAAACCTGCATGTTATGCACATGTACCCTAGAACTTAAAGTATAATAATAAAAATAAATAAATAAATAAATAATAAAATATATTATTAACATGATGAGAATAAAAATGGCAATGTTAAGAAGAAAAAAAATGGCCTGATTATGAATGTTATTTCAAACAAAATTTCTTTATTTTTTGTTCTCCAGGTGAAAAAATATTGCTCAAATTTGGTACTAGGTTAGCATCACTGTCCAGGCAAGCAGAGAGTCATGGAGAGTTTAAACAATAAGAATAGAAAGCCAGCCTCACTTACTGTAAGTGGCTACCTGGCAATATTGGCAGAATCTTATATCTTTGAGAAGCAGAGTGAAGTATTTGGTTTCCTATGTGGCATTTCATTTTGAACTCTCTACATTGTACTTAAGACCATAGATTTACATCCTTAGAGGAAAAAAAAGCTGCCAACAGGAATTATTAGCCTGACTCTAGCTGCCTTGATTCAGATGCTCACTCAGTGCTGATGGACAGACTGGCAAATATTCTCTGGGTTAGGAAAGCTGCTTGGGAAAAGGTTGATAGCTGCTCTTAGAAAAAAAACTCTAACATTTTACCTTTCTCTGGGATCAACAACTTCAGGCAGATATTTAAGTGGACTGCGACTAATAAATTGACTGAATTACTACCCTAGCCTCCTGAAGTGTTCATGTTAGTATGCACATGTGTGCACATGTATCTGTATTGATATTTAGGTGGGGCAGAAATCTTGTCACTCTTGATCAAATAGGAGACATGCTAGGAAGCCAGATCCTTGGCCATATCTATAAATCATCTCTATACTCACATCCCCACACCAACACCTTTCAGATGTATTTACCTTATAAAGGAACACAGTAACAACCACACACACATCCAATAAATATGTATCACATATAGCCAATGTGATTCTGCCAATATGTATGGGCCACTTTTATGCTATGAGCATGCATGTCCTAGATATCAAAACTGGAGATCTGACGATGAATAGGACACAAGCTGTAACTTCAGGAGCTCACAATGAATCTAAATCTTAAAATATTTCAGCAGTTGAGGAATAGAGAAGAAAACAAGGAAGATACTTCAGGTGAAGTAAAACACGTGACTCCAGAAGACAAAACTGGCAGGTAATAGTAAAGCTCATAGTGGTCAAGTTGGTCTTAATTTATACATGAGAAACTAGGAGCCATTGAAAGGTTTTTGTGGCTTTTGTTGAGGCGAAAGAATGACAGTACCAGAGCCATGTTTTAGAGATAGGACTCTGGCAGCACTGTGGAAGAATTGGTGTGCAGAGGGAAATGGAAAGCAGAGGGACAACTTAGGAGACAATTTTCGCAGTGAAAACATAATACAACAGGGAAGCAAAGGTTGAAATTGGGTAATTTTTAAGAAATAGAATTTACAAAACTGACTAAAAGAGATAGAAAACCTAAAGAGAAATTAAAATAGAAAAAGAAAAAGTTGTCAAAGAGCTCACTACCTCATCACCCACCCCCACCTCCTCAATGCACGCACACACACAACCATCTATAAAAGGACCTTGTCCAGATAGTTTTATAGGGGAAAAATCTCTCAAACTTTTAAAGACAAGTAATTCCAATGCTACTTGAGTTATTTCATAGTATAGAAAGAGGCATGTATAAATGAAACACCACATTAACACCTAAACCTGAGAGAGCACATCAACAAATACAAAACTATAGGTGAACATCTCAAGAATGTCAATGCAAAATGCCTAAAAATCTATTAACAAGTGGCCGGGTGCGGTGGCTCACACCTGTAATCCCATCACTTTGGGAGGCTGAGACAGGCGGATCACGAGGTCAGGAGATGGAGAGCATCCTGGCTAACATGGTGAAACCCTGTCTCTACTAAAAATACAAAAAAAAAAAGAATTAGCCTGGCGTGGTGGCGGGTGCCTGTAGTGCCAGCTACTTGGGAGGCTGAGGCAGGAGAATGGCATGAACCCGGGAGGCAGAGCTTGCAGTGAGCTGAGATCATGCCACTGCACTCTGGCCTAGTGACAGAGAGAGACTCCATCTCAAAAAAAAAAGGTATTAGAAAATTATCAAGGAGCATTGCTATAGTTTGAGTGTGTCCCCCATTGAAAACTTAATTTCCAATGCAACCATGTTGAGAGGTGGGACTTATAAGAGGTGATTAGGTCCTCAAGAGCTCTGCCACCATGAATGTATTAATATTAACGCCATTATCAAGGAAGTGACTTTCTGACAAAAGCATCAGTTTAGCCCCTTTCCTTCTCCCCTCAACTCCCCACCCCCTACCTTGTTCTCTTGCCCTTCCACCTTCTGTCATAGAATGACACAGCAAGAAGACCCTTGCTAGATGTGGCCCCTTGATCCTGGACTTCCCAGCCTCCAGAAAAACTGTAAGCCAAATAAATTTCTATTCATTATAAATGATGCTGTTTTTGGTATTCTGTTATAGCAGCACAAAATGGACTAAGACAAACATCTCGAAATATGCTGCAAAGGTATTTGATAAAAGCCAACATTTATTTCTGTTCATGTCTTTCATCTATTTTTCTATTGGGTTATTGGTCATTTTTTATTAATTTGTAAAGCTCATATGGAAAACATATTAATTTGTAAGAGTCCTTTATGTATTGTCTATATATAATTCCTCTGTGGCACCAATCTTCTCCTACTTTGTACTCTGTCTTTTAATTCTCCTTATGATTTCTTTTGAAGAACAAGCAGTCTTAAATTTTAATCTAGTCAAATATATCAATATCTTACATGTTGTTTCTTATTATTTGATCTAAGCATCACTCTCAAAAATTTCTTTTTAAAAGTGTTCATGAATTTTAAGATCTCCTCTTATTAAAACTAAGCTTTTAATAAAATAAAGACACAGAGTCTTGTGTTTGTATGAGATGCCTAGTGGCACCATATAGTTTATTTTGGTAGGCAGCATCCTTGCAGATAAAAGAAAATCTGTGTGTAGTTGATTTTAATTGAGTTACATTATAGAATAGACTCTCCTGGAATAAATTATGAAATACCTACTAGAAAATGTAAAAAAGATCAGTGAATATTAAGAGTATAGTTAGATACGTAGAGTGTATGAAATTATGACAAGGATACACTTATGTTCCAGGAGCAAGAAGTGAACCTTAAAGAATGATAATGCCATGAGGGATTTCCTCTAGGAGAAAAAGGAATATTTCTGATTCATTGTCAGCTGTCACTGCAGTATGTGGGACTTAGTGGCTCCTAAGGTCTCAGGATTGAGTCAATTTAGGGAAGGCAGCAATATTGTCAGCCCACTCTAGGCCAGGGAGAAGTGTCTTCTCTACCAGACCTCAATGTATGCAGAGAAGGTAAGTTCATATAACTTAATGGCTGGCTTTGGTTCATGGTCAAAATATACAATTTCTTTCCAATAAATGAAGTCAATGCAGAAATGGAGAACTAATGTTCTACTCAGGTTTAAAAGATGCTTTCAAAAATAGTGAATACACTAGAAGATTTTCAGAAGAAAAGAGTCATTAAAGAAGGAGCAACTGCATTTTGGCACATACAAGCCTGATTCGGGGCAGGGCAGTGCCTCTCCATCCCGGTTCTGGAGAGAGGAGCCTGCTCATAACCTGCTCGTAACCTGGTAAGCTCATAACGTGGTAAGCTAAGGCTCGGCAAAGAACTTGCTGGCTGTCCCAACTACGCCTCCTGCCACAGGACATATTTTCCCTGGCCTAGAGTGGGCTGACAATATTGCTGGGTCTCCTTTAGGACAGAAGATGAAGATCAGCCCAGACTAACTTTGCACAGGTCTTAGCCAATATCATCAGTGTGATGTCTAATCTACCCGCACTAGACAGAGAATAAAGTCACCAGACATTACTCTGGTCAACTAACCAGATAAAGAGTTGTTATCATTCTTTAAGGACAATAAGATGTCCCTTCCTTCAAAACTTAAAGCCCCTGATGAAAGATTCAGCTCAAATTTGCCACCAACCCATTGGTGAGCACAGAATGAATGGCTATGTTTTGGCATGGCTTCTATATCATAACAAATGACTTCTCAGAGGGGGAAAGCCAAGCTCCAGACAAGGAGTGCCATTAACCCAAAAGTAAGAGCAGTAGATACACAGGCTGTGAGCACAGGGCTGTACACAGAGCCCTCATTGGCATCTCCAGGGGGAGGCCTAGCAATCTGATGTTAGAAGCAAGGACTCATCGCTCTGAGTGCTGTGCATACAGGAGATACTCGATAATACTAAATCAAAGCACATAAGCAAGTGCTGGGTAAATCGTACCTACTGGAATAAAGAGTAACATTTAGTTATTATTTTAAACATTTTTTCCTACTTCAAAAGTATGCATGTATGAAATTGTATCTTATTTCTGTTTTTTAGAGCTTAAGAAAGATATTGGTTCTTAATTCCTGTTTATCTTCTGAATGTCAAATGAATTTTTGAAATAAATGTTTTACCAGCAGAAAAAGAAATATATATTTCTTATCATAATATAATACATACATCCCAATTCCAAAGTTAGCATCATACTTCGTAAGGAAGCACAGGAAGTATCTCATTAAAGCCAAAAACAATACAAGGTGAATGTGAGAGAGATGGCTGGAAAAAATATATATATAAGAGTGTCCATTACCACCACCACTATTCAACATTTTCCTGCATATATTAGCCAAGACAATTAGAGAAAAGAAAGACATAAAGTATGTAAATTAGGAAGAAAGGGGCTAACATATTTGCATATGGTAGTATCATATATCTGAAAAACCAAAAGAATCAACTACAAAGTTGATAAACAACAACAAAATTCAGTAAAGTGAACAAATAAAATATCCAGAAATCAATAGCTCCTGTTTAGAAAAACAACAACCAGTTAAAAAATCTGGCTATTTTTACAATAGAAATACATTACAATAGAAATACACATTCACATGTGCAAAATCTACATGATTAAATGTTTTAAATCATATAAGACCTAAAAAATATTTGAACAACTAGAAAGTCATATGCTATTCTTTGAAAGACTCTATTTTATGAAGAGGATGAACATGTAAGTTTAACATATTACCATTAAAAATGCCAAAACAACTTTTTTTAACTAGACAAGTTGATTCTAAAGTTCAAATGGGAAAAATAATCCACAAAAATAAGCAGGATAATTCTTAAAAAGAAGAAGTAAAGGAGAAGACTAGCCCTAAAGATATTAAAATGTACACATATACTAATGTAACAATTAAAAGTGAGATGAGACACTGAAGCATGATTAAACAGACATGGCAACTGAACAGAAAAACAAATGCCAGAAAAAATTCCAAACTCATTCAAAGATCTGTCATACAATAAAGGCATTATTTCAAATTGGCATAAAAAAACTGGGTACCATGTAGAAAACTATGATTTTGTAACTCTATCCTGCATCATAAGTTCTATGTGGCTCAAAATTCTAATGCAAAAAACTGAAACAAAAAAAAATCTAAATGAAATATTTAAAAATCTTAAACTCTCAGCAATTTATTTTATGAATATCAACAAACTGATTACAAAGTTTATATGGAGAGGCAAAAGACAAAGAATACTAAAAACAATATAGAAGAAAAAGAAAAAAGTTGAAGGACTGACACCACCCAGATTTGACTTACTGTAAAGTTACAATAATCAAGACAGTGTGGTATTGGTGAAAGAATAGACAAATAGATCAATGAAACAGAATGGAGCTCAGAATTGGACCCATATAGGCCAGGCATGGTGGCTCACGTGGGTCAAGTGCTTTCTGTAATCCCAGCACTTCAGGAGACTGATGCAGCAGGATTGCTTGAGCCTGGGAGTTCAATATCAGCCTAGGCAACATGGCAAGACCTCTTCTCTACAAAAAATAAAAATAAAAATTAGCCAGGCACAGTGGCATGTACCTGTAGTCCCAGCTACTCAGGTAGCTAAGACGGGAGGATTGATTGAGCCCAGGAGGTCAAGGCTGCAGTGAGCTGTGATTGTACCACTGTACTCCAACCTGGGCAACAGAGCAACTCCCTGTCTCAAAAACAAAATAAAACAAAAAGAAAAAGAAATAGACCCATATAAAAGTGGTCAACTGATCTTCAAAAAGGTATAAAGGCAATTTGACGGAGCAAAGATATTCCTTTCAAAAAATGGTGTTGGAACAACTAGATATCCACATTTTAAAAAGTGAATCTAGACACAGCTCTTACACCTTTCACAAAAATTAACTCAAAATGGATTGTAGACCTAAATGCAAAACTATAAAACTCCTAGAATATAACATAGGAAAAAAATCAGTAATCTTAGATGTGGCAATGACTTCTTAGATACAATAAAAAAGGGACAGTCTATGAAAAAAAAATTGATAAACTAGACTTCATTAAAATTTAAAACTTCCACTCTGTGAAAAGAATGAAAGACAAGGCACGAACTGGGAGACAATATTTACAAAGGACATATCTGATAAGGGACTCTCATCCAAAATGCACAGAGAATCCTTAAAACTCAAAAATAAGAAAATAAACAACATGATTTAAAAAATAGGCCAAGGACCTTCATAGACATCTCACCAAAGAAGACGTGCAGATGGCAAATATGAAAAAATACTCAACATTATATGTCATTAGAGAATTGCAAGTTAAAACAATGATATACTACTATACAGCTATTAGGATGGCCAAAATCTGAAACACTGAAAATGCCAAGTGTTGGAAAGGTTGTGAAACAACACGGATTCTCAACCATTGCTAGTGGGAATGGAAAATGGTACAGCCACTTCGGAAGACAGTTTGACAGTCTCATACAAAACCAAACATATTCTTCTAATATGATCCAGCAACCATGCTGCTCGGTATTTACCCAAATGAATTGAAAACTTATGTCCAGACAAAAGCATTTGCATGGATGTTTATAGCAGCTTTATTCATAATTGCCAAAAACTTGGAAGCAATTAAGATATCCTTCAGTGGGTGAATAAATAAGTAGACTATGGCACATCAGACTACAGAATATTGGAATATTACTCAATGCTAAAGTGAAATAAGCATTGAATTATATTGCTATCAAGCAATACAAAACACAGAGCAAACTTAGTATGAATATTATTAAATGAAAGAAGCCAATCTGGAAGGGCTACAACTATGTGATTCCAACTATATGATGTTCTGGAAAAGGCAAAATAATGGAGACAGTAAAAAGATCAGTTGTTGTGAGGGGCTGAGAGAGCTGGAGAGGGGTGAATAGGCAAAACACAAAGGATTTTCAGGGCAGTTAAGCTATTCTGAAGGACACTGTCATATTGGATACACATCATTGTACATTTGTCAAAATCTACAGAATGTATAACAACGCCAAGAGTAAATCCTAATGTAAATTATGAAATTTGGGTGATACTGATGTGACAATATAGGTACATCAATTGTAAAAAATGTATCACTCTGATGTGGAATATTGATAGTGAGGGAGGCTGTACATGTGTGGGGGCAAGGAGTACATGAGAAATCTCTGTAATTTCCACTCAATTTTGCTGTGAATCTAAGTCTGCTCTAAAAATAAATTCTATTACAAATAATCAAAAACTGCTGCTTGGTAAAGGCCACTGTAAATATGACAAAGGTAAAATATGCACAACAAACATCACATCACAGTCAAAGGGGGAATTTTCTTATGCAAATATCAACTACTAGGAAAAAAATGGGAAAAATAAACAGTGCAAAGAAAAGGAAATACAAATAGTTCTTAAATGTGAAACCTCATACACTATAATATTAAAAATTAAAATTACACTGGAGTGCTTCAAAATACATGAAGCAAAAACTGACCTAAAAGAAGAAACAGGCAAATCCACAACTTATCATTGAAGACATCAACACTCACTTCACCCAGCAATTGGTAAAACAGTAAACAGAAGATTGGTAAAGATATAGACTTGAATGACATTTTCAACCAGCTTGACCTAATTGGTATTTGTAGACCACTATATGTAAAACCCACAGAGCAGACGCTCCTTTAAAGTACACATAGAATACTCACAAAATATACCATGTTAGGCCATAAAACAAGACTCAATAGATTTCAAAGGAAATTGTGCTGAGCAAATTTTCTGAATACAAGTGAATCAAATTTGAAATCAAAAACAAAATGATATTTTTTTAAATCCCCAAATATTTGAACATTAAAGAACATAGTTGTAAATCACTAATGGACCAAAGAAGAAATTACAAGGGAAATTAGGAAACATATTTACCTGAATAAAACTGAAAACATAATATATCAAGATTTGTGATATGTAACTAAAGTAATACTTAAAGGGAAAGTTACAGCTTTAGATGCTTATACAGAATTAGAAAATAAAGAAAGTAGTAGGAAAGCCTAAAATTAAATCTCTGATTCCATCTTAAGACACTAGAAAAAGAGGAACAAATTAAGTGCAAAGTAAGCAGAAGAAAATAATGAAAATAACAGTAGAAATCATCAAAACAGAAGAGTGAAAAGCAACTTTAAAAAGTAATGAAACCAAAAAGATGCCAGTTCTTTGAAACAAATCAATGAAAATTGATAAACTTCTAGCTAGACTGGTCAAGAAAAAGAGAAAACACAAGTATTCAGTATCAGAAATGTTCTATAAATATTAAACAAATAACTAGGGAATTCTGCAAGCAATTTATGCCAACAATTCAACAACTTAGATGAGATAGGCAAATCCCTAAAAGATACAAACTGCCAAAGCTCATGTAACAATAAAGGGAAAATCTAAATTACCCCAACACCAAAATCAGACTAATACTTTGCAAATAAGTACATAAATTAATATCCCTCATCAACATAGATGCAATTCTTAGCAAAATATTAGCAAAGATCCAGGGATATATAAAAATCATAACATATTTTAATAAAATAGAGTTTATCCCAGGGTTATAGGATCAATTTAACCTTCAAAAATCTATCAACATAATTAACTATTAATAGAATAAATAAGAATCATCATAGGAATCATCCTTAGAATCTCCACTTTATTGGATGAAGAAAAAGCATTTGCACAAATATAACACCCATTCTTTATTTTTTAAAAAACAAATCTATCAAACTAGTGATAAATGGGAAATTTCACAACTCAGTAAAAAAAAAAAGACCTGTGAAAATTCATGGCTAACATCATACTTACCATGAAAGACAACGGTTTTTCCCTAAGATCAGGAACATGGTAAGGATGTCCACTCTCACCACTTGCATTCAACATTGTAGTGGAAGTCCTATTTATTGAAATAAGTCAAGAAAAATAGAAAAATAAAAGGCATACAGGTTGGAAAGGAAGAAGTAAAACTGTCTTTATTTGCAGACAACATGATTTTGTATGTAGAAAATCCTAATACTTCTAGGGCTTATAAGTGATTTTAGCAATGTCATATATTACAAAGCAAATACAAATAAATTGTATTCCTATATACTATCAAATGACAATTACCAAAAACACCATATATAATAGCATAAAAATATGACATAGGGTTAAATTAAACACATATGTGTAAGACTTGTACAACGAAAACTATAAAACCACTGCTGAAAGAATTGAAGGAAGACCTAAGTAAATGGAGAGATGCCATGTTCATAGATTAGAAGATTCAGCATTTTCTTGAGTCTTCCAAAATTGTCATATGTCAATAAAGAAGAAATTTCTATGAATATTTATGTAAAATGTTTTGTGGACACATGTTTTTACTTAACCTAGAGCAGAACTGCTGGGTTCTTTTTCAGATACACATTTTATGTGTATCCTTTCCCAATTTGTGACTTGTCTCTTCATTTTTTAAAGAATATCTTTTGACAAAGGAATTTTTTAAGTTTTGATGAAGCATAATTTTCTTTTTTTTTTGTTTGGTTCATATTTTTTGTGGTCTGAGAAGTCTGCCTATCATAAGGTGATGAAAAATTTTACCAACATATATCTGATAAAGGGCGTGTATCCAGGATACATAGATAACTCCTATAACACAATAATAAAACAACCAACCCAAGGCAAGATTCAGACGGATACTGTATACTAGTAGATAGATGAATAACCAATAAAAACATGACTAGGTACTCAACATCATTAGTCACCAGTGACATGCAATGAAATACCACTGCACATCCCTAGGATTACTAAAACTAAAAATACTAACCAGTTTTTGCGAGGTTATAGAGCAACTAGAACTCTCTTACACTGCTAGTAGAAGTACTACACCAAGTAGGAAAAGCGTTTTCAGTTTCTTATACAGCAAAACGTATATAACTTGACAATTCTGCTCCAAGACAGACGAAAACATGTATCTGCAAAGACTTTTACATGAATGTTCATAGAAGCTTTCTTTATCCAAATATTCAGTGGTAGGTGAATGGATGAGTATATCCTTACAATGGAATACTATTCTGCAATAAAAAGTAATAAAGTACTGATACAACGATATGCATGAGTCTTATAAATGCTATGCCGCATGGAGGAAGCCAGACACAAAAGAGTGCATGAAGTATAATTCCATTTATATGAAACTCTAAAAAACATAAACCTATTTATAGTGTCTGAAAGCAGATTAATTGTTGCCTAGGATGGAGTGGGAAGGGTTGACCACAATAAATCAGAAAGGAGCCTTTTGGGTGTTATAAAGATTCCATATTTTGGTCATGATGATGGTTACACAGGGATATAAATTTTTCAGAACTCTTCAAAAGGTAGAAGTAAAATGGGTATACTGTATGAGGAGACTTCAAAAGTTTTGTGTAAAATGAAATTAAAAGATAAAAATAAAAATGCAAACTTTATTTCTCAATAAAAATTCTATCAAGTTCAAGACACCTTTGTAAGTAATGATAGCAGCCCTTTAGTCCATCCCTCAGGAAGTGAGGGTTCTGGGAATATAATCGTGTAAATACAGTGTTTTTTCTATTATTGACTAGAGAAAAATTGGTGCTCTTTAAAGATTTTTTAAAATTAGAAAACAAAAAGAAATATGAAGGAGCCAAATCAGGACTGGAAAGCAGATGCCTAATGATGTCCCATCAAAACTCTTGCAAAATTACCCTTGTCTGGTGAGAAGAATGAGCAGAAGCATTATTGTGGTAGAGAAAGACTCTGGTGAAGCTTTCCTGGGTGATTTTCTGCTAAACCTTTGCCTAACTTTTTCAAAACACTTTCATAATAAAAAGATATTACTGTTTTTTGGCCCTCCAGAAATTCACCAAGTGAAACACCTTAAGTATTAAAAAAATAAAAATAAAAAAAACACAATTGCCATGACCCTTGCTCTTGGCTGGTCTGCTTTTGCTTTGACTGGACAATTTCACCTCTTGTAGCCATTGTTTTGATTGTGCTTTGTTTTCAGGATTGTACTGGTAAAACCATGGTTCATATCCTGTTACAATTCTTTGAAGAAATCTTTGAGGATCTTGATCCCACTTGTTTAAAATTTCCATTGAAAGCTCTGTTCTTGTCTGTAGCTGATCTGAGCACAACAGTTTTGACACTCTTCAAGTAGAAAATTTGCTCAGCTTTAACTTCTTGGTCAGAGTTGTATAAGATGGACCAGTTGAGATGTCTATGGTGTCGCCTACTGTTTCTGCTGTTGTCAGTCCTCTTCAATTTGGGCACAAACCTGATGACTTTTTCTTCACAATTTAATGGGGATGGTCTGCCACTGCAGGCTTCATCTTCAATATTGTCCCATCCTTTCGTAAAATGAGCTATTCATTTATAAACTGCTGAATTCTTTGGGGGCATTGTTCCAATAAATTTTTTGTAAAGCATTTATGACTTTTCCATTCTTCTACCCAAGCTTCACCATAAATTTGAAGTTTGTTGTTGCTTCAATTTTAGCAGAATTCATGTTGCTCTGATAGGGGCCCTTTTCAAAAAATATCTTATCCTTCATAGTACCTCAAATGATATCCTGTTCAGGCATGTTTTAACAAGTGAGTACAAGGTTATTTTGGTGCAAAAAAAATTCTGAAATCCATGCACAGTTTTTTCATAGAATGTATTTTCCATGAACTTTTTGAAGACCCCTCATATTATATGTAAACCCTGCCTCAACAAAGTTGATTTTTAAAAATTACATTAGAATACTATTTTTCACCTATAAGATTTGCAAAGAAATGCACCTGCGTGGGTGTAGGTATAGGAAACACTCCTTATCAGACACAGCTGGTAACAGTATAAATGTATACAATCTCTGTGGAAAGTATTTGCCAGTATCTTTCAAAATTACAAATGCATGTGTGTTTTGACTTGGCAATTTCAATTCCAGGTATTTATCTTACAAGTATTTTTATACATATGTTAAATGACCTCCGTACACTGCTAGTTATTGAAGTTTTATTTGTAAGTAAAAATATGTTGGAAACAATCTTAAAGTGTATCAGTAGGAGACTGATAAAAAAAGTAGTCAGCACTCACACAGTGGAATACAATGTAGCCTTTAAAAAAGAATTAAAATATATTTATAAAGATACTCAAGATACACTTTTAAATGTTGTAAAACAGTTTGCATAGTGTGTTTTTTAAAATACCTGCTTTTGGTGGGGTGCGGTGGCTCACGCTTGTAATCCCAGCACTTTGGGAGGCCGAGATGGGCGGATCACGAGGTCAGGAGATCGAGACCATCCTGCTTAACAT
>NW_012112142.1:3035955-3051732 GCF_000951035.1 Colobus angolensis palliatus | reverse complement strand
CAGGAGGCGGAGCTTGCAGTGAGCTGAGATCTGGCCACTGCACTCCAGCCTGGGCAACAGAGCAAGACTCCGTCTCCAAAAAAACAAAAAAATACCTGCTTTTGTATGCATCAAAATGTCAAGGGTAATACCACACATCTACAACCAGCCAATCTTCAACAAACCTGACAAAAACAAGCAACGGGGAAAGGAGTCCCTATTTAATAAATGGTGTTGGGAAAACTGGCTAGCCATATGCAGAAAACAGAAACTGGACCCCTTCCTTACACTTTAGACAAAAATTAAGTCAAGATGGATTAAAGACTTAAATCTAAAATCTAAAACCATACCAACCCTAGAAGAAAACCTAGGCAATACCATTCAGTACATAGGCATGGGCAAAGACTTCATGACTAATACACCAAAAGCAATTGCAACAAAAGTCAAAATTGACAAATGGGATCTAGTTAAACTAAAGAGCTTCTGCACAGCAAAAGAAACTATCATCAGAGTAAAGAGGCAACCTACAGAATGGGAGAAAATTTTTGCAATCTATTCATCTGACAAAGGGCTAATATCCAGAATCTATAAGGAACTTAAACAAATTTACAAGAAAAAAACAAAGAACCCCATCAAAAAGTAGGCAAAGGATATGAACAGATACTTCTCAAAAGAAGACATTTATGTGGCCAAAAAACATATTAAAATAAAGCTCATCATCTCTGGTCATTAGAGAAATGCAAATCAAAACCACAATGAGATACCATCACATGCCAGTTAGAATGGTGATCATTAAAATGTCAGGGAACAACAGATGCTGGAGAGGATGTGGAGAAATAGGAACGCTTTTACAATGTTGGTGGGAGTGTAGTTCAACCATTGCGGATGACAGTATGGCGATTCCTCAAGGATCTAGAACCAGAAATACAATTTGACCCAGCAATCCCATTACTGGGTATATACCCAAAGGATGATAAATCATTCTACTATAAAGACACATGCACATGTGTGTTTACTGCAACACTATTTATAATAGCAAAGACTCAGAACCAAACCAAATGCTCATCAATGATAGACTGGATAAAAAAAATGTGTGCATGGAATATGATGCAGCCATATAAAGGAATGAGCCCATGTCATTTGCTGAGACATGGATGAAGCTGGAAGCCATCATTCTCAGGAAACTAACACAGGAACAGAAAACCAACCACCACGTGTTCTCACTCATAAATGGGAGTTGAACAATGAGAACACCTGGACACAGGGAGGGGAACATCACACACCAGGGCCTGGTGAGGTGTAGGGGACAAGGGGAGGGAGAGCATTAGGACAAATACCTAATGTATGTGAGGCTTAAAACCTAGATGATGATTTGATAGGTACAGCAAACCACCGTGGCACATGTATACCTATGTAACAAACCTGCATGTTCTGTACATGCATCCCAGAACTTAAAATTTAAAAAACAGTCAAGGTTATGCAAGAAATTGTTACAGAGGTTGTCTCAACTGAGCTAGACTGGATACGAAGGAGGCTTTTCCTTCTCATTTTACATCTTTCTATTTGGGAAAAAAATTAGAAGATGGAAACAAAAAAAATCAAGGTAGCAAAAATAGATGAATGATTGTCATTTTTATCACACTGCTTATTCAAGTGGGTTTGAAGTTGACAAAAGCGAGACCACACAGAGAGAGACATACACTCACATTTGTAAATATATGAACTGCGTGTTTTTGCTTTATTTAACCAAAGACACTAAACTTAAACTAAGCAGCAAGAATGGTTACTAAGAACAGGGCAGATGCAGCATATCGTCAATCTTTTCCTAGCCCCTTGCTTCCCTAACAGGAATCACAATCACAAGCTGGTAACTCATTTCCCTAGCAGAGTTCTGCTGGGCCTCAGAAATGGTTAAATTCTTCCTAAGTGTCAGTTGTGGTTAAATTCTTCCTAAGTTGTGTTATACTCACATCACCATTCTTAAACAACTTATACAAATAATCATGTATTTCTATTTTTAAAAGCTTAACAAATATTAGGATCTACTAGTTCTTGAACCAAATTCAATAAGGTCCTATCTTTATCCGGCAGAAGAATGTGGAGTCAGCACCAGATGTCACCAAATAGTAAGTCAGCCTCCAGCTTCCCAGTGTCTCAGAAAGTGGTTTTCTCATACTCTTATGAAAAGAACTGCTGAAAGTAAGCACAGAAAAAGTGACATCAGAAAGTAGAAAATATCTGCATTTATCCTCTGCTTGTGTGCCTTCTCAGTTTGAAACCAAATGATTTTATAAGCGTACCTTATTTGAGACTCTGACCTAAGATGGCCAGCTCATCTTGGTTTGCCCAGGACTTTCCCCGTTTTAGCACCGAAAATCCCACATCCTGGGAAGCCCCCTCAGTCCCTGGAGAACCAGAACAGGGGTTTCGGGACATGAGCCTGAATTCTGTTGTGCTGTACACCCAAACCTGATTCCCACCTCCCGGAGATATTTCTGCTGCTTTCATTTTGCTTCTTTCTTCACTCCCACAATGTTTCAATCAAAAGAGAAGATTGTCAAGAGGAAAATATCGGCATGAGAAAATCATTCTTTTTTTTTTCTGCTCCTTGTTTTATAAACTTCAGCCCCTCCTGTTTTCAAGGGCCTATTAGTAAACATGAATTTAAAAAACAGTCTGACTGCAAAATAAAATATATATGGGAGATTCTTACATCGTAGAACTTAGAATTAAAATAATTGTTTTTCCATGAATTTGAGAATATTAACAGAAGGCATCAGGAAGAATATTTACGAAGTGACAAGGTAATTGCATTCAGTCCTGAAAACACAGTTGTATTTACCGCTCACTTTCGCCAGATGGCAGACATGAGCGCTACTTCGCTTCTGCCTTACTAAGATTCTGAATTGAGTTAGATTTTTCTCAGTTCGAAGTCATAAATCAGAAATGTCCTCAGAGTGACCTATGGATGTAAATTACCAGAATTTATCATCTGCTGGTACATATGTGGGATCTTTCCTGATGTCCTGCCTCACAGAGTCATTTATTAAGTGTGTTCAAAAGGAACTTTTTCCCCGTGAGGCCCCACAATGTGGTCACTGCAGTGGAAAGCCTGTTTCCCATGCTTAATGACATACCCCTGTCTGGGCAAGGGACAAAGATGTGTAACACTTGCAGAAGTATTAGGAGGCACAAAAGGAAGGAGCTGGGTAATATATTCCATGTCTTAACATCTATAACAACCTCTAGAATAAACGTATACATTGAAAGCCACAAATACAGCATCTGAAGAAGTTCCAACTTTTCTTGGCTGTCTAAATCATCAACATTGAGTACTATCGACCTGTATCTGTCCGTGAAACAAATTTTTAAGGTTGTTTCTTCCACTTGTTCTATTGTATTATAAAATTGTAGTGGGCCACGATTTAGTCACACTATACTAGGATAGGCACAGAACATATAGTGTCTTTATTTTTCTCTTATCTAGGGATTCTCCTTGTGGATAGAGTAAAATTTTAAACCTGCTGAGAAATACTACCTAGTCACCTCTCATTAAGCAGTCTGCTTCTAGTTTGCTAAAGTTCTTTTCAGGTAAAAGCTCAGTCTTTCAGAATTTCCTTCCCTGCCCCTTCTCCTCCCCAGAGTGGCCTCTTGAGATGGGGGGAAGAAAACTTGGTCCTTCCTGGAGACCTTGGGGTGTTCCCCAGGTCCTTGCTCGCCTCAAGGGAAGGGTGTATATTATGCACCTGGTCGGACTTACCCTGCTGACATCCACAGCTGACATCCATTCTCTCTTCATCTCCTCGGAGTCCTGAGGTCCTTCCTACTGGTTTCACAACACCAGCCCCAGATTTTTCCTCAGCTGAACATTACCCCTGAGATCAGGCTTTGATTCCCAGTTCAAATGGTCCTCCCAGCACCCTTTGGTTTCAACATCATTTTACCCCCATTGCATCTGCAACCTTGGTAAGATTCCCAGCCTTCCTCACCCTGCCCCTACAGGGGACAAGCAGAGATGTCAAGATGCCTTTTGCCCCATGTCAAGGAGGTCAAGGAGTCTCCAAAGAGGGACCAAACTCAGGTTCTTCCTCTGTTTAACCAAGTTACACCCTGAATTTCACCATGGGGTGGCTGCTCTGCTCTTGCGGTGCCAAATGCGAAAAGAGACAAAAACCTCTTTGTGTTTGGCCTTTGGCTTTGATCTCTGTAGTGTTCACACACACATATGCACACATAATCACACACACAAAACCATCCTGGGATGTTTGCAGGGAAGCCATGATATGCTTGGATCTGACCATTTCCCTGCCTCCTTCCTTCCTTTCCTCTCCTCCTAGTCTGACCACCATATATAAAGGCACAGGCTTTCTACTTCCTTTTCCTCCCTACCTTGCACTTCCTGGTATCATCTTCAGTTCTTCCAGAGGCATCACACTCACTGCTCAGATATTAGAGCCAATCATGACTTTAGGACTACTTTATTCAACTAGACCTGACTCTTGATAGCAAAAGTTGGGTCTTTAGGATTTAGAAATCCCGTCTCTCTCCAAAAAGCCCAACTTTCAAGACCCTCCCCCTACTCCACCTAAAACAGTGAGGAAATGTACTGTTACCTCTTTGTCCTGTATAGTATGATATTTTCTTACCTGGAACAGTAAGCCTCCTAGTTTAGCCTAGACTAGAAGTTAAAGGTTAAAAGGGACTCAGATTTAAGGGACAAATGGATACAATCATTTTCAGGTATTTAAAGTATTATTTATTATAGAAACTAATAACTCCATATGCAAAGTGTTTAAAATAGGAATGGGCACATAAGCACAGCTGTAATCATTATCAATATTTTTACTGAATGTAAAGCAAAGGCAGGCCTGTATGTCAGAGATAAGGAGGGAAAGAATATATTGCCATGTTGGGACTGATTATTCTGAAAACCTTCTATTATGAAATACATACTACCTTTTGAATTTCCACTTGCAAAAATGTAGGGGGTATAGAAAATGTGAGAAAGAGTTAAAAATGAAATCAGAATACACTTTGCATTGGGTTTACAAGAGAAGGTCAGCTGCCCGATTCAACATCTGAAACCTATAACCTGTTTTTCATATCTCGATTTTGACAGGTTCTAGCTTTCCCCAAAAATCAATGTAAACAAAATCAGTTGCCTCATCACCCCAGAAAGTACGCGACAACATGGGACATAAGGGATGTTAAAGTAACTACAACTCGCAGCTAAAACAAGATCATTGTAAAATTATTGACAGAAAATCATTGACTCATGGTAGAGACCATTTTGGTAGAAAGGACAAAGAGAAGCTACAATACTAATCACAGTTAACAGAAAGTTGCTTCGGCTATAAGTTTTATGACCAAAACATTCAAGTTAAAACGTACATGTTGTTTCTGCTTTCTCTCAATGTGACAGTTGCTAACCCTGGTCCATTAAGCAGGCAGGCCTGTGTGTGAATCTGCTGGGTGAGGCAGTATTAACCTCTTTGACATTAGTTTTCCTAACCCAGTGGCTCCTGTTTCTTCAGTTAATGTGGATTTGGTGTTAATATTTCCAGCCTTCCAAAGGACATGATTATAAGTGCCACCCAACCTTTAAGTATAATTATACTCTTTGCTACAAAGTACCCAGTGTCCTAGAAAATCAATAAGTCAGTCCCAATGGATAAGGTTAAAGACAAAAAAAAATCAATATATCAGGAGGAAAAAATATAGTCTCCAGCCATCTAGATACTTCAAATGTTATATTATTTTTAAGTGACATCACCATTCGGGGGCATTTTTTCATAAAAACCCTAATGGTTTAACTGTTATGACATCTTTAGTCATTGCTTAATGAACCTGAATCCCTCAGAGGGCTTCTTGGGGCCATAAAGTGGATAACAGAACAGAACAGCAGTGACCAGTACTTCTTTACTCAAGGACTGTCCCAGAGGCCTGGCCAGATCCCCTTGGTAGGCCAAATACAGGGGGTGCTATGCCCTACAGCCTTCTACCTTTCACAGAGGAAGATTCTGGCCAGGTCTGAAAGCTCTCTCCTGCAATGCCTGAAGTTCTCCTACAGTGCCTCAGCGGCCTTGTGAGGACCCAGAGGATGGAGGAATGGAGGAATATCCAGAATCGAACTTCCAGTGATTCTCAAGAGAGGGCTTTTCTGTTGTGAAACACTTCTAAAGCCGCTATCCTAATCCTGGGCTGTATAATCACGATAGAGGGAGGAAAGAACAAGCACATTTTATTCTCACAGTTACTCCCACCTCCAAGCTAATGTGAAACAGGAGCACATGTTTTGAACTCCTGACTAATTATTAGAGTGTAAAAACAACTAGAACCAATTGCATGTAAAATATCTTAATACAGTTCATTTTTAAAATAATAACTGAAATACAAGAAATATGCACAAAGTGCTGGGTGCAGTTATGCGCAGTCCTGGCCACACATTGGAATGACTGGGGAACTTAAAGTCAGGAATCTGACTGAAAGGTTCCACTTGAATTTGTGATGGAATGGAGTTGAAGAATCAGTGTTCTTTAAGTTTCCCATGTGATTCTAATGTACAAAAGCAACTGATTAAAACCACAGTATTACAAATACACAGAGAAAGATCCTATCTACCCAAAGAGCAGAAGCGCATAAACGGGATCCCAAAGCTTCCAGATACCAGAATGGTCTCCTAGCAACTGCTTCACCTGAAGGCCACTGAAGTAGCAGCTGTTACGACTAAAAGTTAATGGGAGCAGTTTTCATCCTTGTGTCTCAGCCTGATTACATTACCGTTGGCTTTGGTACAGTATTTCCAAAACTCATAATCGTAACAGTCACCAGAGAAGCTTGCTCAAACTAGAGATTCCAGGTTTTTCCTTCCTAGTTCTACTCAATAGGTCTATATACTACAGCCTAGGAAGCCGTACGTTCAATAAGCACCTCAGGTGGTGCTTATGACTTGGCAAGTTGGAGAAACTCTGGTCTAGAATCCAAATTGTTAAAATGGCCTCTCAGTTCCAGTCTTCTAATTTCACCCAGCTTCAATTCATCACATACATTATTTCTAGAACACTCTTCCCACTTCCTATATCCATTATGCCACTCTCTGCTGGCTAGCACAGCCTGGCTACGTGTTCTCAGGTTGTATCATTTGTGTACTATTCTTGTTTGAATTCCCTTCCCCTCTGGAAGTGCAGGAACTGGGACTGGGCATAGAGGAGATCGTTATGGTCTTAAGACCACAGGACATGGAGGTTAGGAAAATCCAAAAACAATAACAAAATGTAATAATAAAAAGTGAAACAATATTTGGAAGTCAAGCAGACAATGCAGCTAAACAGCCTATCTGAAGCACCCTAGCCTACAAGGCCTACCTATGTACTCTTTGGGAAGAAGAGATGTCAACCGCCACAGCAATAACGGCTGACACTTTTGCACTTATTGCTAAGTGCTTTTCATACATCATCTCATTTCATCTACATAGTATATGAGGCATATACTACTCTTGTCCCAGTTTACATAGGAGAACGCGTCGGTGTTTAAGTAACTTGCCCAGTGACACACAATATAGAGCCAGGAAGCAAGCCCAGGTCAGGCAGGCTTTGAACCACTGAGCAATACTGTCTCCCACTTACAGAGAACAGAATAAATAAGTAGGTTCAGGAAACAGCCTCAGTTTCCTCATCTTATGCCCTGGAAACAAGTGAGCTGTAAAAACTCCTAAGCTTAGATTGGAGGCACCCCAGATATCATGTCATGCTTCTTTCTTAACCTGCTTCTTGGGAATTTTTGTTTAATTTTGTTTAATGTGCTTTTTTAAATTGTTTTTAAAAAAAATGTTGATTGAAAGCAATTTACTTAAAAGTGACTTTATTCCGAGCCATGTTTGTTAGAATCATCTTCTTTGGCTGACAATTCAAGAGAAAAATGTTGATACTTAACCTAGGTTCTATATTCTGTTTCATATTCATTTTTAACTATGTTTCTGAGAAATAAGGCCATTCCTTTGAATGTGTTTCTTGTAGTAACAGGTTCAAGGAAAATGATAATGAAAAAAAAAATCTGATGTCTCTACTTTCCTGAGAAATGTGGAAGGAAATCCTTTAAGAAATTGATTATAATATATGCTATAGTGGAAAACGAATAAACTTGGTGTCAAACAAGCCAAGGTTTGCTTCACTGTAAGCTGTGTTACCTGGATTAATTACTTCCCTTCTCTGAGCAATGATGATTAATCTTAAAGTAAGGATAGTATTACCTAAAACAGAGCTGTCAAACTATGACCATGAGCCAAATACGGCCCCGCCGGGCTGTTCTTTAAAACCCTCCCTCCAGAGAAGAATAATTTTCACATTTTTTAAGAGTTGCAAAAAAAAAGAAAAAGAAAAAGAATATTCAATAGAGTTCCTTTGAGGCCTGCAAAGTCTAAAATATTTATTAATACTATCTGGCCCCTTATAGAAAAAATTTACCAACCCCTGACCTGAAGGCAAGACCTGCCTAGGTTATCATAGAAAACAAAGCCAAGATGAGATACAGAATCTATATTTTAAAGTAGGTTCTATCACTAGGTCCCAAGAAGGCTCCCAGTACTTGAAATTCAAATTTGTGTTTCAGCAAAATTTCAAATGACCACAGGCCTCCTAACAAAGGAGAGAAGCATCAAAACAAAGACTCATTCTGTGAAAGGCAAGGATCTGCTACCTGAATTATTGCTGAGCTTGGTGTAGCATAAAGGTTTTCAAGCAGGGAAGGAGACATGACTTGGAATCTACTGTCCTTTAAAATGTCACGCAGAAGGATAAATAAACAAAACAAGTAACCTCTGGCGTTGTTCTGAAGGGGAGGGAATAAGAATGAGTGGACTGGACCTTCACTTGACCTCTCCTGTCTCTCCTGAGCAGGCAGCCTCAAGAGATCCTTGGAGGCACAAAGACTATTCTGTGTGTGTGTCTGTATGTGTGTGCACATATATATGTTTGCATGTATTTCAAAATTGGCACAAAATGAAATTCATTTACAATAACATGATTTCTAAAAGCCATGATAGAAATGCTATATAAAGAGGTGACTACATTATGAAAGTCTGAAAGTTCCCTCATCATTGGAGTTAGAGAAAGTTAAGTGTCTCTGCCAGGACCTGGAAAGCATTGCATTCTGTCCCCGACCTCGGCCACTCACTGTTTCTGGTTAAGGGATTCATACCAGTCACAAGGAAATTTGGCTTCCATTCAAAAGGAGGGGGAAGAAAACAAAAACAACTCCACTGTAAAACAGAAAGGAAAATGAGTCTGACAGATTTATTCCTTTCTGCATTTCCTGTTGCTGCTTCCCAAGGTTGGCTTTCAAAAGCAAGACTTTGTCCCATGAGAATAACAGCTATAGCATGGCGGCCCTCTCTGAGAAAGATCAGCCTCTCCATTTTCATTTCTTGATTTTTTTTTTTAATTCCGGAGCCCCAGAACAAGCCCCAGGTGCCCTCTGTGTCCAATACAAACATGTAACGTTCTCTTTCCTTTGTTTTTATAAGACTTTAGAAAAGAAGAAGATGGGGATTGTTATCAAAGTCCCAAGGACAGAGAAGGTGAACCCAGGCGTGGTCCCAGAGGGAGGAAGAAGCCATGTGATATTTGCAGAACAAATAGAAATAATGACAAACTAACACTTTCAAAAAACTAGAACCATTCTCATTCATGTGTCTGCTTAAAAATGTATGTTTTGTAAGTACATGTAAGTGATACCCCAAAGACAGATTCAGGAGATTGGAGATAGGCATGCACGTAAGTGCAGACTCAAGCAAAGGATAAAATGATTCCATGGGGGCAGAATGGTGAACTAATGTATATTACATGTCAAAGCGTCTGCCAATTGGGTATGTTCTTATAAAGAATTAATGTTTCACTCACATTCAATACAGTTGACTTGCTCCAGCTGAAATGGACCTAGATAGCTATTTATTATCTGAATAGCTTTAACACAGTATTCTCCACCCCACAGCTGAAGTTATTGAGTCTAACATGTGGTATTCATTAGTAGAAATCCTGGAGTGTAATTGTCTAGATTTTAGGCATAAAGCTTTGCAATAAAATTTTGCATTAAAGAAAAGATTTATATGCAGTCTCCTGAGTTCTGCCACCAACATAGTAGAAACAACAACAGTTTTCTTTTCCTTTGGCCTAAAACACATTTCACTGGCTTTTTAAAGAGAAATTACATTCAGAAAAATCAGAGCTCCTTTTGCAACAAATTTTTTAAAAGGTTTAAGATATCCTTTCTGGAAAATCATTTAGGAAAAATAATTCAATCGTTCTTGAAAGGACAGGGAATAGTGATTTCTGTATGCAAGGCATTTAATTCCTTCCCACTTTCTTCCTCCTCCATTTTCCCAGTTCTTCCTCCCACCCACTTATTTGAGAATTATAATTATATAGACAAAAAAGTATTAATAATTTGTAAAAATCACTTGTTAGGTTTTATTAATTAGCAAATAATATTTTATTCCCATTTCATATAATTTAAAGTATTTTTTTAAGAGTCAGAGTCTCACTCGATTGCCCAGGCTGGAGTGCAGTGGCATCATCATGGCTCACTGCAGCCTCAAACTCCTGAGCTCAAGCAATCCTACCACCTCAGCCTCCTGAGTAGCTAAGACTATGTGTGTGCACCCCTGTACCTGGTTAAGTTTTTAAATTGTGTGTGTGTGTGTGGAGACAGGGTCTCGTTATGTTGCTCAGGCTGATCTTGAACTCCTGGCCTCAAGCCATCCTCCCACTTCAGCCTCCCTACGTGCTGGGATTACAGATGTGAACCACCATGCCCAGCTACAGTAAATTTTATAATCTATTTTTGTTAATTTGTTTATTTTCACAGTGATGAAATTATCATATCAAAGGCCTAAAAAATTCAGAAACATTATGAGAGTAAGATGTAGGGAGCAGTTTGGGATTTTTTTTAAGAGCCTTTATACCCAAAATGGAAAAGTTTTAGATCCTCATTTTTTAAATGTTGAATAAAATATTTAAGATAAGGTCATCAGACATTGAATACTTTACTTAAAGCTTTACTACCACCAGCTCCACAATAATCTAAGGACTATGAAACAGGAAGTCACATAAAATGAGCTGACATTTCAAATCCTAGCACATTTGTGTACACACCAAAAACACTTATATTTCTTTCCTTTTTAAAATGTGTGATTTTTCATTTCTATCAAAGTAACATATATACATATTTTAAAAAATCAAATAGTACCTGCAAAAGAATGAAGTTGGACCCTTACCTTACACCGCATACAAAAATTAACTTAAAATTCATCTAAGACCTAAATGTAAGACCTAAAACTACAAAACTCTTAGAAGGAAACATAGGGTGGTCTACATGACATTGGATTTGGCAATGGTTTCTTAGATATGACACCAAAAACACAGACAAAAGAAAAATGGATAAGTTGGACACATCAAAATGAAAAGCTTCTGTGCATCAAAGAACACAATAAACAGAGTAAAATGGCAATCTCCAAAACGGGAGAAAATATTTGCAAATCATATATCTGATAAGATGTTAATATCCAGAACATATAAAGAACTTCTACAACTCAACAACAATAAGAAATAAATAATTCGATTTAAAAATGGGCAAAGAAGTTGGATCGACATTTCTTCAAATAAAATATACCTGCAAGTATATGAAAAAATGTTCAACATTACTAATCATTAAAACAATGTAAATACAAACCACGATGAGATATCATCTCACATTCATTAGGATATCTACTATTTTTTAAAAAGAAGATAACAGCTGTTAAGGAAAATCTGGAGAAATTGGAACCTTGTGTACTATTGATGGGAATATAAAATAGTACAGCACTTTGGCAAATCGTGAGGCAAATTTTCAAAAACTTAAAACTAGGATTACCATATGATATAACGATTCCACTTCTGGTCATATATTTAAAGAGATGAAAGTAAGGGCTCAGAAAGATATTTGTATACCCATGCTCATAGCATTATTCACAAAAGCTAAATGATGGAAGCAATGCAAATGTTCATGAACAGATGGGTACATAAACAGAATGTGGTATGTTACATATAGTGAAATATTATTCAGCCCTTAAGAAGGAAATTCTGACACATATTACAACATGGATGAACCTTGAAGACATTATATTAAGTGAAATAAGCCAGTCACAAAATAATACTGTATTGGGCAGGGCACGGTGGCCATGCCTGTAACCCCAGCACTTTGGGAGGCCACGGCAGGCAGATTGCCTGAGGTCAGGAGATCAAGACCAGCCTGGCCAACATGGCGAAATCCCGTCTCTACTGAAAAAAAAAACTACAAAAATTAGCCAGGCATGGTGGCAGATGCCTATAATCCCAGCTACACAGGAGGCTGAGGCAGGAGAATTGCTTGAACCCAGGAGGTGGAGGTTGCAGTGAGCCAAGATCGTGTCATTGCACTCCAGCCTGGGTAACAAGAGTGAAACTCCGTCTCAAAAAAAAAAACTGTATTACTCCACTTATATGAAGCATCTAGAGTAGTCAAATTCATAGAAACAGGAATTAGAATGATGGTTGTCAGGGCTGGAGGGTGAAATGAAGAGTTGTTTAATAGATCTAGAGTTTCAGTTTTGCAAAATGAAAAGGTTCTAGAGATTGATTAGATAACTGTGAAAATACTTAGCACTACTGAACTATACACTTAAAAATAGTCAACATGGTATCTGTCTTAGTCTGCTTGTGCTGGTATAACAAAATAACTGAGAGTGGGTAACCTATAAGAACAGAAATTTATTTCTCACAGTTCTAGAAGCTGAGAAGGCCAAGTTCAAGGCACCAGCAGATTTTGTGTCTGGTGAGGACCCTGTGTCTACTTCCAAGATGGCACCTTGAATGCTGCTTCCTCCAGAAGGGACAAAGGCTGTATCCAAAGGCTGTATCCATGGTTCTCACATGGTGAAAGAACAAAAGAGGGCGAACTCACTCCCTCGGGCCATTTTATGAAAGCTCTAATCCCATCCATGGGGGTTCTACCCTCATGACTTAATCACCTACTAAAAGCCCCCCACCTTGTAATACTATCACATTGGTGGTCACATTTCAATAAGAATTTTAGAGGAGACACAAATATTCAAACCAAACCATAAGGTAAATTTTGTGTTTTGTGTATTTCATGATAATTAAAATGTTTTTAATTTAAAAATAATTTTCTAAAAGTCAGGTAGTGGGGTTGGGGGCAGGTTTAAAAGGAATTAAAATGAAAACAAAAGAAAACTCAAATAGTGACTGCTAACGACTACAAGGTCTACTTGTAAGATAATGAAAATGTCCTAAAATTAGACTGAGGTGATATTTGCACAACTCTATGACTAAACTAAAAGTCATTGTATTTTATACTTTAAATTGGTGAATAATGTGGTTTGTGCATTATATCTCAATGAAGAGAACAAAAAAGACTGAATAAGAGAGAAGTCCTCCTGCTTAAGTGCCTGAGCTGGAACTTTGATCTTTTCTTGCCTTCAGACCCAAGCTGACCTTGGCTCTTCTTGTGTCTCCAGCTTGCCATCACTAGGACTGGAACTTATACCATAAGCTCTCCTGGTTCTCAGGACTTTGAACTCAGACTGGAACTATATCATCGACTCTCCTGAGTCTCCAGCCTAGTAACTGCAGATTTGGGGACTTTTCAGCCTCCATAATTGTGTGAGCCAATTTGTTTAAATCAGTCTCTTTATACACATACACACACACACACACACACACACCCTATTGGTTTTTTCTCTGGAGAACCTTAAAATACCCCCATATCTCCAAATAATATGTTCAGCTTATTCCTTGATATTGTCTTCCTTCAACAGAAAATAAGAATCTAGCTCTCATCCCTAATTAAGTTATATTATATTGCAATGTTGATGGAATATCACTATATTGTATTCTATAAGACTCTGTCTTAGCTAACTTGAAAGGGAGATTATCCTTGGTGGCTTGATAAAGTGAGCAGCTGCACTGAAGAAGTTCATTTAGCAAGCAACAGTAAGTGATCTCTAGGTAGTGCAGGCGGCTTCTAGGACCTAAAGGCAGCCTGCAGCTGACAGCCAGCGAAAAAGATGGGGCCCACGGCCATACAACGATAAGGAAATCGTTTTGCCAACAACTTAAATGTGCTCGGAATCAGCTCTTGCCCGAGTTCAGTCTCTGATGAGATTGCAGCCCCATTTGGAAACTGAATTGTGGCCTTGGGTGACCTGAAAGCTGAGAGCCTTGCTGAGCTGTGCCTGAACTTTTATGACACAGAAACTAAGATAAAATGTCATGCACATGCCTGTTGTCCCAGCTACTTGGGAGTCTGAGGCTGGAGGATCACCTGAGCCCAGGAAGGTCAAGGCTGCTGTGAGCAGTGATTGCACCACTGCTCTCTAGTTTGAGTGATAGAGTGAGACCCTGTCCTAAAACAAACAAACAAAAAAAAAGATTAAAAAATTAAAATGTGTGTTGTTTAGGCTAGTAGACTTGTGGCAATTTGTTATCCAGCAACAGGAAAAAAATAATACAATGGATTTTTTCAACTTTACTAGCAAATTTATTATTAAAGGTTTAAAATTTATATTATATTAATTTCTGATTATTATTCTTGTTCTTTGAATACTTTTTCAACTGTCAATTGTGTCCAGGTCTAATTATGAAGGAAGGGAAGAAAAAATAATCTGAGGGCTTGCTTATAATTGATAACAAAAGTATTAATACTTCTCTCCTCCCTGTATCCATACCCTTTGCAATATGATTTTGTAACTCCTTTCATGAAGATATAGAGTTATTTCCCCAACCCTTGAATCTGAGCTGGTCTTATGACTTGCTTTGACCACTAGAATGTGGGAGAAAAATGACTGAGTTAGATAACAGTTAAAACCTAGCCATCAAGAAGTAGTTGAAGCTTCCACCCATTCTCTTGGGACCTTGCCTCTGCCTAATGAATGAGCCTGTTGGAGGACCAGACAGAGACCACACAGACCAGAGCTGAGTCAGCCTAAATGCACCAGTCAAAGCCCCAAAGATTGAGAAAGCCAAGCCACAATCAACAAGGCCACTCACCCAACCTGGCAGACGACCTCACATCCCATCCTACCCACTGGTAACTAGAATATTTGTGAGATAGATAAGTGCTTATTATTTTAAGATACTACATTTTGAGGTGGTTTGTTATGTAGTAATAGCCAAATAACACACAGCTCTTTATACATATGTTTAACCCATCCTTTCATTTCAGCCTCACTTTCACCTTTCTTTGGAGATATCTGCTGCCTCCAGTTTCAGGGAATGTGCAGTGCTAGTCACTCTTTTTCTTGTTGACTTCTCCCTTTGCGTGGCATCAGGTTTCATCTTCCTATGTCCTGCTAAGCCAGCAGAGCATAGGAAGAGTTCCAGAGCCAGCCAGAGTTCTGTCTTTCAAATTTTCATTGCCATTTTTCTTTCTTTCTTTTCTTTCTTTCTTTCTCTCTCTTTCTTTTTTCTTTCTTTTCTTTCTTTCTTCTTTGTTTTTGTCTTCTTTCTTCTTTCTTTCTTTCTTCTTTCTTTTTTTTTTTTTTGAGACAGAGTCTTGCTCTGTCGTCCAGGCTGGAGTACAGTGGCATGATCTCGGTTCACTGCAGCCTCTGCCTCCCAGGTTCAAGCAACTCTCCTGCCTCAGCCTCCTGAATAGCTGGGACTACAGGCACGCATGACCACGCCCGGCTAATTTTTGTGTTTTTAGTAGAGATGGGTTTTCACCATGTTGGCCAGGATGGTCTCGATCTCCTGACCTCGTGATCTGCCC
>NW_012112142.1:3031914-3035905 GCF_000951035.1 Colobus angolensis palliatus | reverse complement strand
GAGACGGGGTTTCACTGTGTTAGCCAGGATGGTCTCGATCTCCTGACCTTGTGATCAGCCTGCCTCGGCCTCCCAAAGTGCTGGGATTACAGGCACCCACGACCACGCCCGGCTAATTTTTGTGTTTTTAGTAGAGATGGGTTTTCACCATGTTGGCCAGGATGGTCTCGATCTCCTGACCTCGTGATCTGCCCACCTCAGCCTTCCAAAGTGCTGGGATTATAGGCATGAGCCACTGCACCTGGCCTTGCTGCCAATTATCATTTGGTGTTATAGCCTCTTTCATTCTTTTTGATATTCTTTATTCCTTTACTGTCATTTAATGGGATTTCAGGAAAGAGTGGACATAAGCATGACACTCAAATGTATCATTATAACCAGGTATTCAATACAGTCCTCAACTGCAAAAGCAATATGTATTTCAGCCTCCAAATGCAATGCCATTTGTATAAAAAGAGATATGATGTGCTCACTCTCCATTACTTGCCACTTTTTTCTTCATGATTTATTTTTGGCATAGTTGTCCATAGCAACTCTCATTACCTGCCAGCACAATCTACCCACCTTATCTTGGTGTATTCTTCATCACTTATCAGAGTTTCTTCACTGGGGCTACAGAATCCCAGGAGTCTATAACATGTTGCCAGGGATTCTACAAGAGACATAAATGAGAAAAGTAAACATTGATTTTTAAATTTTGCATACCATGGTATTCTAACATTCATAGTAACGGATGATGACCAAGTAGCCCTGTTAGAAGTTTTGTTAGAAGTCTTTCAGCCCATCTGGCAGTATAGAGTAAGACCATTTCATTTGATTGGGTTCTCTTTTAATTTTCTAAGTGAATTACAGGTGGCCATTAATAATTATTAAGCACAGAGTTGCACATCACAGAAGTTCTTCAGAATTACATTCAACAACCCCTTACACATACCAAGTGACCTGGTGAAGAAAAAAATAACTCCACTAGTGCAAAATAAAATCAGAGGGAAGTTTTTATTCTGAAGAAGGACTTTCTATGCACCATAACTCAGTTTGCTAATTTGCGGTTATTGTAAATGTTGCATGGATTGTGTAGGTAAATGGCATTGGATGTTTTTGTAGTCTTGGCTCCTTTCTTTCTTATTTATTTATTTGTTTGTTTATTATGATCTTATGTTTTCTATTTTATTAGCCCTTTTTTTGTAAACATGACTGATAATCCACTGTGGTGATGTTTGAAAATGAGAGATAGAAGATGTCGATTCTAGACCTAACTACAGGGAGAGTTTGCATAAGGTTAACAACAAAGAATTGTAGTATTCTGAGTCATTTCACTTTCTGGTTGAAATAAGTGACGCAATAGGAAAAAAGGAAGGAAAGAAAGAAGAGGAAGGAAGGAAGGAAGGAAGGAAAGAAGGAGCAAAAAAGAAAAGAAAGAAGAAGAAAAAAGAGAGAAAGAGAGAAAGAAAGAAAGAAAGAAAAAGAAAGAAAGAAAGAAAGAAAGAAAGAAAGAAAGAAAGAAAGAAAGAAAGAAAGAAAGAAAGAAAGAAAGAAAAAGAAAGAAAGGAAGGAGAGAAAGAAAGAAAAGAGGGAGGGAGGAGGCAGGGGAGGAGGAAGGGAGGGAAGCAGGGAGGAAAGGAGGAGAGAGAGGGATGAGAGAGGGAGAGAAGGAGGGAGGAAGGGAGGAGAGAGGGGGTGGAGGGAGGGAGGGAGGAAGGAAGGCTGGCAGGCAGGCGAGAGAGAGGGAAGGAGGGTGGGAGGAAGGAAGGGAAGAAGGAGGGAGAGAATGAAAAAAAGGTGACATGGTTTGGAGGTCTGTTCTCCCCACATCTCATGTGGAAATGTAATCCCCAATGTTGGAGTTGAGGCCTGGTGAGCGGTGTCATGGGGGTGGATCACTCGTGAATGGCTCAGTGCTGTCTTTACCGCAGTGAATGAGTTCTCGTGAAATCTGGTTGTTTAAAAGTGTGTGGCTCCTCCCCACTCTCTCTTTTGCTCCTGCCCTGGCCATGTGAGATGTCTGCTTCCCCTTTGCCCTCTCTCATGATTGGAAGCTTCCTGGGACCCTCACCAGAAGTAGATGCTGGAGCCATGCTTGTACAGCCTGTACAACTGTGAGACAATTAACCTCTTTTCTTTATAAATTACCCAACCTGAGGTATTTCTTTACGGTAATGCAAAAGCAGACTAACGCAAAAAGAAAACAAATGTCAAGAGCAAGGATAGAAATAATCTCATTTCATTCAAAAATGAAATGTGTATGCTTATCTCAACAGTGAATTGGTTATGCAGCAAAAAACTCAAGCATAAGTATCACATTTTAACAAGTATCATATTTAAGGAGTACATATCATTCTTTCCTTTTGCTTTCAAAAATAATGTTTTGTGCACATATAGACCTATAAAAGAAACCACAAAACCAACATGTGTATAATCATTTTGTAACTCTATATGTTTGTAATAATTTTGTAACTATATTTAAGCCTGATCATGTCAATCAGTAACAAATTATTTCTTTAAAATCCTGACTAAAACTGTCCTAGACTATATTTTATTCATCTTGTTTGGGTTATGGCATTAGGAGCTTTACTATTCACCATCATCAATTTTCAAGTTGAAAACATTAATTAAAATTAATTTACAGCTTGTATTTAAATTAAGTCTACACAGCCTACCTTTAGGAAATTAAATCCCATTTTGGCTTAAGACAGTTATTTAGCAGAAATTTATTATGTTTGTCTCATGAGCTTTAAAAATTTATGAAAGGAAAGAAATTAATTTTAAGTAAAGTAATCTAAGCTTAACTGCCTATATTTTTCAAGAAAGGTTTGACCAGGCACGGTGGCTCACCCAGCACTTCGGGAGGCCAAGGTGGGTGGATGATTTGAGGTCAGGAGTTCAAGATGAGCCTGGCCAACATGGTGAAACCCCATCTCTACTAAAAATACAAAAATTAGCCAGGCGGTAGTGGCACGTGCCTTTAATCCCCACTACTCCAGAAGCTGAGGGAGGAGAATCTCTTGAGTCTGGGAGGCAGAGGTTGCAGTGAGCCTAGATCGCGCCACTGCACTCCAGTCTGGGCGGCAGACTGAGACCCTGTCTCAAAAAAAAAAAGGAAAAAGTTTTGCTGAAAAGTCACTTTTTCTCTAGGTAAGAAGAAACTGCAAATGACACAGATGAGCAACATACCATATCAGTTTTTTGTCCCATAAAAATTTGTGATAAAACTTTTAGGCTGTGGCAAGCTGAATAATGGCCCCCAAAGTTGTCCACATCTTAATGCCTGGAATCTATGAATATGTTATCTCACATGGCAAAAGAGAGTTAACAGATTGATTCGAATTTAGGGTCTTAAAATAGAAGGAGTATCTCAGATTATCCAGGTGAGCCTAATGTAATCACAAGGATTGTTATAGGAAGGAGCAGGATAGCTGAGGTTGGAGGAGGGGGAGAGAAAATGATTTGAAGATGTTAAGATTCGAGATTGAAGATGGAGGGAGAAGCCACTGCCAAGGAATTCAGGCAGCCTCTAGAAGCTGGGAAAGGCAAGGAAATGGATTCTTCTCTGCAGCCTCCAGAAGAATGCAGCCCTACTAACCCATTTTGATTTTCTAGTCTCCAGAATAGCACAGTAATAAATTAGGGTTGTTTTAAGTTATCAAGTTTGTGGTAATTTGTTATAGCAGCAATTGGAAACAAATACATAGGCCTAACTGGGTAAGGTGAAAGCACACACATATACACATGCACATACACACAATCAAACAGGTAAGTGTTTTGTTTTTTGTTTTTTTGAGACAGAGTCTCGCTCTGTCATCCAGGCTGGAGTGCAGTGGCGCGATCTCTGCACACTGCAAGCTCCGCCTCCCGGGTTCACGCCATTCTCCTGCCTCAGCCTCCCGAGTAGCCGGGACTCAGGCACCTGCCACCACGCCTAGTTAATTTTTTCTATTTTTAGTAGAGACGGGGTTTCACTGTGTTAGCCAGGATGGTCTCGATCTCCTGACCT
>NW_012112142.1:2982233-3031864 GCF_000951035.1 Colobus angolensis palliatus | reverse complement strand
GCAAGCTCCGCCTCCCGGGTTCACGCCATTCTCCTGCCTCAGCCTCCCGAGTAGCCGGGACTCAGGCACCTGCCACCACGCCTAGTTAATTTTTTCTATTTTTAGTAGAGACGGGGTTTCACTGTGTTAGCCAGGATGGTCTCGATCTCCTGACCTTGTGATCAGCCTGCCTCGGCCTCCCAAAGTGCTGGGATTACAGGCATGTCATCCACCTACAACTACTGGTTTGCTTTGTGGGGTTTATATGCTTGGTGGAGAGAGGGAACGAAGAAAATGAGTAGGGTAATAGGTTGGCCAAAATAAATGGATCCCCAGGAAAACTGCATTCTCTATTCAAAAGACCATTGACAATCATTCCTGGATTATCATACCTACAAATTACTGACCCTGCTAAAGCACCACGAGCTGCAGATATGAAAATTTTTGTGCAAAGGTTCCCTGAGACGTGAAAATTATTTGAAGGGTTCATCCAGATAAAATGATTTGAAGTGGCTATATTCCACATTCACTTGCTCACGTGTTCACTGTCTATGCCCACACTCCACACAGGAGACAGAGTACAGTGGCAGTATCTCCAGTAACATGAGGCTGACCCTAGAGACCAACAATAAGGAGGCCTTCTATTCCTCACTCCTACAGAGGTGTGAGGGTTTCATCTTATTTGAACGCTAGCTCTCTGTTAGCACTTTGCTTGTTGCTGACTCATCAGGCACTGCCTTCCATGCTTGCTCATCTGTGTCATTTGCAGTTTTGAATCCAGCGGTATCTTAGTCTTTGCTCACTTACTCTCTCACATTGCAGTCTTGTAGCTACTGAATCATTGTTCCTGGAAGTCCTACTACCCTCTACTTCCATGCAAGGTTCTGTAGGTCTGTATTTCTTTCTGGAGCAAGTCTTCTGTTTGTCCCTATAAGAACAGTTCTCCATTCTGAAGCTGCACACTCAGTGCTCTGTGCCAGGAGTTGGCAATTACAGCCCAAGGCCAAATCCAGCCCACTACCTGTTTTTGTAAAGTTTTATTGGAACACAGCCATCCTCACTTGTTTACAAGTTGTCTATGGCTGCTTTCAAACCACAACTTCAGAGTTGAGTAGTCGTGATAGGGGTCTTATGGCCTGCAAAATCTGAAATATTTACTATGTGAAATATTAAGAAAAAAATTGGTGGCTTTTGCTGTATGATTTTATGGCTATCAAAAGAGGGTTTTGACCCCTATTCCATTGGAAGGGACAATTCCTTTCTGTTTAGAGTCAAACTTGAAAGTTGTTCTGGCTGGCATGGTGGCTTACATCTGTAATCCCAGCACTTTGGGAGGCCGAGGCAGGCAGATTACTTGAAGCCAGGAGTAATTCAAAACCAGCCTGGCCAATATGGTGAAACCCCATCTCTACAAAAAATATAAAAATTAACAGGGCTTGGTGGCACACGCCTGTAATCCCAGCTACTTGGGAGGCTGAGCCACAAGAATCCCTTGAGCCTGGGAGGCAGAGGTTGCAGTGAGCTAGGATCATGCCACTGCACTGCAACCCAGGCAACATAGCGAGACTCTGTCTCAAAAAAAAAAAAAAAAAGAAAAAGAAAATTGTTCCTTCATGCTTGCAACACAAAATCACCTGCTGCATAATAGTGTTACTTACCACTATCCAACGCCATTTGTGTCTTGAGATATTACTGTTTATTCACATAATGTACAATAGCATACAGATTATTAAAAAGTGCTGTACAAAAAGAAGATATTGTCTTACCAGAGAGAAGGAGCATTGCAGGTTTTCTGATTACCCATGAATATATATTTAAAAAATCAGCTTTATTTTTATGATAGGCAAAAGGTTTTGTTGATTTGCAGAATTTCTGATCAAATATTTTCAGAACCTGGGTTCCAACTGTTTCCTCCACAATAGCTATTCTTGATAACGTCAATGAGAATTCTATACACAAAGCTGCTTTTCTGTAGCAAGTACCTATGCCTGTTTTTTCATAATAATTGGGGCATTTTAGTAATGATTTTCAAACCTATACACAATGACTTTGAATCAGTAAGACAAAAGTCCTAAATCTTCTCTCTTCTCTAAGAAAACTCCCTGTATTTCAAATGCTGAAAATAGGGATTTTGTTTACTCCAGTTAGCATCGTTTATAGATTGCTCAAAATTTGCGTTTTTGAATGGGAATTTATAGACCTCCTATTATTTTAGCATTTTAAAAATTATCTGATAAATTCTACAGCATAAAGAACTGTTTGAGTACCAAATCCAGATTCTCATAATGGAAATTATCTGAGCATGTTTCTCTGCCTGGCAGAAGGTGGCACTAGAGTTATGCTTGCAAAACCAGTGCGAAATGTCTGCAGAGGCTGTTTAATTGGCCAGCCTTCAAACAGCAGGCTAGCATGGATCAGAATCAAGGCCATATTAACCAAACTTCTTAGAATCCTCCTCCAAATCCTTCAAACAAGTGCCACTAAATAATCATTCTATAGACATTTATTGAGTCCCTAATACTGCATAAAATACCCTCTCTATATATTAGTAATACCCAGTAAACAATACAGATATTGAAAGGTATCTCTTAGTGAAAGAGATAAATATAAACGAGTCATAGGCAATTAGCTATTTACTGACAATTGTCCTGAGTATCAAAGCAGAGACAAGTTGCTACGACAGGGTATTAAAAGAGAACTTGACGCAGTTGTGGCAGCAGGGAGAGAGGTCTTCCTTGAGTCTTTCTTTCTGAAAGTGCTTATTCTTCATTTCTCATATGTCATTCTTTCTAGGCCCTATTTCTATTTCCATTTTTAAATACCACTCAATAATTAATTGCACTATTACACTTCTGCTCCTTATTCCATTAACTCATCTAGCACTATGTAATTTCCCTTGGTTTTGCAGTGCTAGTTTCTTTTGAGTATTCAATAGAGCAGCAGTTCTCACCTGGAGCAAGACCACCCTAGTGGCAATTTAGAAACTTCTGAAGGTCATTTTATGAATTTCACAATGATTTGGAAGGTGTTCCTGGCATTAATGGGTGAGGGCCAAGAATCCTGGGCATCCGACCAGGTATGGAACCATCCTGCCCTGGGAATCTGACTCTCCATCCCTCACATCTTTGCAGTGTCCCATTGATCATTCATCTACATGAACAGCCTGCTTATACTTATCTCATGTTTTACATGTAAACACAAAGTCTTTTGCATTATTTTCATGCAAACTGAATTTTACAGAAATTAAACAGTAGCATAAATAGAAGTAAAACTACTTTATTTAGTTTGAAACTTTCCCAAAAATTGCTAACCATTTTGGAAAGTCCTTTCACCTGTATTTGAGTCACTGATACTACACACCTATCCCATTCTGCTTTTTCAGCTGACACATTTATGAAGATTCTGCAGATGAGCGTAGCATCTGACCACTTCATGATGTCTTCTAGTGTCATCAAGTCAAAGTATTTACTTATTGAAAATCATATTATTTCATAAAAAATACCTGCCTTGAATTTCTCCTTTATATTAAAGTCAGAGAGTTTTATTTTTTTTAATTGGGGAGTGTTATGTTTTCTGTGAATTTCATGTCAGAGTAGTAAAGAAGATATTACGTGATACTTTTTTTAAAAAGACATTGGTTCTGATGGGAAGAATCACAATAGTAGTGCCTACTAGTCAAGGAAGCCTGCAGAAAGCCACTTCTGGCTTAAATACCTGCCCCCACAAGTTCTTAAACTCATTCCACTGTCTTCATTTATATAGTGAGACACCAATAGGACCTATCTCAAGGAAATGTTAAGGAAACGGGAGAATATGAGAGCTAGGGTGATGCCATTTTAAAATAACTTCATCCTTTCCAGTCACAACTCATGGTCATAAGATGTTCAGAGTTGAGGAAATGGTATAAAGACACCTGCAAGGACATACTCCCACAACAATGGATAGTCCGGGTGTCCTGATATCCATAACAATATATGCTTTCAAGATAATTATAGTTATGCTTTGATGTACTTACACACTAAAATGCCAAGGATAGTGTATTAGTCCATCCTCACGCTGCTATGAAGAAATACCCAAGACTGGGTTATTTATAGAGAAAAGAGGTTTAATTGATTCACAGTTTCTCATGGCTGGGGAGGCCTCAGGAAACTTACAATCATGGCAGAAGGCACCTCTTCACAGGGCGGCAGGAGAGAGAATGAGTACCGAGCCCCTTATAAAACCATCAGATCTCAGGAGAACTCTCTCACTAGCACGAGAACAGCATGGGGGAAACTGCCCCCAGGATTCAATTATCTCCACCTGGTCCCACCCTTGTCATGTGAGAATTATTACAATTCAAGGTGAGATTTGGGTGGGGACACAGTGCCAAACCCTATCATATAGTTTTCTTTAAATCAGCAAAATAATAAATTTCATCATGCCGTCAGCCCACCCACACGTAGACATGGCAGAGCTTTTATATCGATAATACCCCTATATAAGAAAACCTTAAAGATGAGGTATTCCTCCTCTTGTTTTTTGAGAACACCCTACGCTGTATCTCAGTAGCTTTCAATAAACCATCCCTTCTCAGTGCACTCTGTGACTCACCTTGAATTCCTTCCTGCACGAGAGCTAAGAACCTTCTCTTGGGGTCTGAATCAGGACTCCTTTTCCAGCAACAGAACCACTGTCATTTCTGCAATGATTAACTGAGATAACATTCAGGAAATGTAAGGCACAATACCAAGAACATCATAAAAACTCATTAAATGTCATTTTATTATTTTTTCAGTTAAAGTGGCAACTGATCATGGTTTAGCGAAGATTTTCCTACTTAGATGAAATGTACCTTGCAGTATCTATCTTTTGAATGTTAAACTCACATAGTATGATTGAGAGTATGTATGGTATGTGCACTTTAAAAAACAGTTTTTGACTGCTGTTATTTTAGCGTTTTATCCTCCAGTACAAAAGCCATCTTGCTTCTCCTCCCTGAATCCAGCTATATCCTGCTCCATCATCTAAATGTACATTCTTGCTGCATCAACCTACAATCAGGGAGATTAAGAAAATGTATTTAGTGACCTGAACTGATAAGTGAAAGTGAAGACCTTGCCTTGGATGGGTTAATATTCTTAGCCCCACTTCCTCTATAACCACCAGACCACATTGATCCGAACCAGGTAGGTTGCTATCCAAATGAAATAGTTTCCTAAATCAGGTTGAGAAAAAGATTTATATTATCTCTGAATAAACTATTAAGCATTTTATGATTCTGAATAATTCATCTATTCAACAAATATTTATTTGGCTCATATTTTGAACAAAGAGATGTGCTGGGAGCTGGAGTGAATAATGAACTATAGAAGGATAAGTTAGTATTCACTGATTCATCTCTTCAACAAATATGTATTGTCATGTTAGGCTCTGGGCCAGGTGCTTGTGGTACATAGGAATAAGATATGGGCAGTACTTCAAATATCTGAATCCATATTAAATAAGCCAGCAGAATTTAAAATGTAAACTCTCTTATTAAATCTCAAGGAAAGTTTGTAAGATGAGATACAAATTAATTATTGAATACCCCTCATGTCTAGAGTGCTATAGTATACTACATTGTCATATAAACCAACATTCATTTTCCTTTCATCCTTATACCTACCCTGTAAGATAGGCATTATATTCATTTTTTTGTTCATAAGGAAATCAACTTAGTAAGATTATGTAAGTTTTTCAAACTAGGAATAACAACAGCTAGCTTTTATTGATAAAAATACTGTGCATTACATTTTTTTAATCTTCATAAAAATCCTAGATGGTATTATTATTGTTCATATTCTATAATGTGGAAACAGAGGGTGGGGGGGCTAAGTGAATGCTGCAATTTCCCACAACTAGCTCTGGAACAAACATAGAGCCCCAGTCATCTGCCAACGAGAGTTAGGACCCCCAACCACTGCATGACAACTCTTTATAGTCCTGGCAGACTGAGTAGGAGAGTCAGAATGAGAACCCCAGCCTGACTGCAGCGTTCCAGGCTCTTCCTTCTAGATTCTGCTTCCTCTAGCTCTGGTCCACGACGAGTGACCATGGATGAGCTGTAGACTTTTTGAACCCTAATGAGATGAAACTGAAAAACAATTACATGGGTAGACTATTTTCAGGCAGGCCAATGTTCCTACAACCAGAAAGCTAGATAAAATACAACACTCACATTTTTTTAAGCATCCAAGATTTGCAGAGGTAAAGGGGAATTAATTCAAGGATTAAAGTTCTAGAGAGGAGAGAGCCTCTCAGAGGTGAGCTGAAGGTCTGAGCCTCTTTTTCCAGGGTTTTTACCAATTCCAGATGGATAGGACTGGAGACAGAAACGGGGTTAAACTATGCTGTGGGGCAGAGAAAATGGCAAACTATTGGCAGTTGCTACAGGGTTGGAACGATAAGACCTGAAACTTTGGGGGCCTCAAACACGTGGCCAGTTTACCATCCAAGACTTCACTAATCCTGAAGTTGCATGAGGCAAGAACTTAAAAACTAAGTCTAAAGTCTCTGATCAGCAGAGCTGACATTCTTATTGTCTCTCTCTGAGTGGAGGAAACAAAAACTTACCACACTCTGAATTAAAGCCCAGGTGGGCCATGTCCTAGGAAAAGGAGCAATCAGAAGCAGAATGAGTCTCATCAGAATGTAACCCAGCCTCCACAGACCTAAATTTGGAGAAATAAACTAAATAGGACTTCCTAACAATTTTAAGCTAAAAATTGTAGCCCATATTTGTATAAATTTAGACTCTAAGTATGAACTATCTAAAAAAAATAGTATTTTTTTCTCTTTGCTGAACCTACTGCTTCAAGTTATAGAGCCTCCAAATGAAACATAAACAATCAGAAATGAGCAGTAAACTTTCATAACAACTGGTTTTTTTTACAGCATTCTTCCAAATGCCACCACTTAATGCAAGGCAGTTAGTTCTTTCTGCAGAGCTAGGTGTTTGTTCATTTTCAGACTTCTGGAAGTGGCATTTCTGACATCATTTAATGGTTTACTGAAAATACTTACTCGGAGTATGAGTTTCATCAGACACCTCTTTGCGGTCTTACGCCTTCATTTGTTCTTAAAAATGTGTCAATGTCTTAATAATAGAATTTAAGTGAAAAAAATTAAGTGAAAACGTAAACGTTATAGCCAACAGAGGTTCTTAACTGATTGTAAAGTTGTATTGAAGTCAGGGGTGTTTCTTCCTAATTTAGAGTCAGCCAAGTTCAGACTCCAGACACAGGGAAAATGCAGAACAGGACTATCAGTCTTCTTTGTTCAAAACAGATGACTCTGTAAGTATTTGCCTAGTTAAAAATAACAGCATTCCTTCCCCAAGTCATCAGCTGGACAGTCTAGCCTGCTCGTATTTTTTTAACCCAGTCAGGGGAATAAAGGTCAAAAGGCTATGTACTCTGAATTAAATTTTTTTTGCAATAGGTTACACCAAAAAATTTGTCTATCTTTGATATTTTCCTTTAATGATTGTCCTTACTTCTCATTGTGGAAAATGTAACAAATTTACCTTAAATGGTTACTGAACTACATCTCTTTTACAAATTTTTCATGTTGTTAACAGAAAAGCTAACTAGTTTTCACCAAATTGTTATTCAACTTTCTTTATGATAGTTTCTACTGATTTCAATAACAATAATCTTGTTTAAAGAATTCAATCTTTTTGTGGCTGTTTACAATACTGTTTGTTAATTAACAATTATTGTGTTGTTTCATTTACATAATACCCATTGTAAAATGGGCATGTCCTTTTATTTGATTCCGATAGAAATGTATCACATTGTCACTTTTTTTCATTCTCTCCTGCTTACTCTTTATTCCATCTCAAGAATTTCATTTGAGTAAATAAATATATTTGGCATTTTAGGATAATGTATCAGTGGAATATCCCAGACTCCTACCTCCGTCCCATTAATCCATGCTCCCCTATAAGCACCAAAAACAAAAGAGAGAGAAACCAAAAAAGTTACATGAATTTGTAAAAGAAATGTCAAAGTTCTTTCTTTTAAAATTCAGATATAATTCATTACTATTATAAAAGAGTTATGGTGAAAGCATAGTTGGTAGCATGATTTTGGCTATTAAAGCATTGGAAGTATGCAGAAGATATTTATATTGTAGCTGAGTACTTTTCAGAGTCATCAAGAAGCCTGCATGGGGTGTTTTTTATTTTAATAATTCATTAGATATTCTGATTTAATCAGATGTTAAGCTTACCCAACAGTACTTTACAGATCTCTGGAAAAAGAATATGTTGCTATACAATGCATAGCCCTATGGGGTTCCTGTTACTTTCCATCTTAATGCTCAGGAGCTGCGATTCAAAAAGCAGCACTAGATGATATATGTCAATGTGGTTCCTGATCCCACAGATAAAGATCATGTGGTTGGTGCTGCATGTAAATAATCAGCACTGTTGATTGTGATCTTGACAATTTTGCACAGTTTGGGTCCTGGCTACCTGAGATCATCTTTCTCCCCCGGGTGCTTCACAATAGCCACAAAGGGCAATGGAAGGCTATAAACTTGGTCAAAGACACATGGAGCCACAGGGTGCTTTGAGGGTCACTGAAGGGCAAGTATGCTTTGTGCACCATTTGGACCCCCTCCTCTGTGATCACTGGTGGTGAACTGGGGCAAACTTCCTCTAATGATTCCCCAAAGGAGGATTTTTTTCCATCAAGTTCATGCCCTTGACCTTCAGATCAGGCAATGAAATTAGAAATGTTCAATAGCAGCAAGGCTAGGAACATTTATGCTGCTCTAAATAGCCACAACATAGCATCCGTCGTATGATTTCTGAGCTTATATTGCTAATATAGAATTTTTAAAATAATTTATTCACTCACTGAATTCTTAATTAGGACATAGAGGTGCGATGACCCTCCATCCAAGCAAAAGCACAAGTCAGACTTTCAACTTTCAATAGAAAGTTAAACTGGCCTAGTGCATTCTGATATCAGAACCATGTGAGTCTCCTTTCAAGCAATAATGCCAGATATTTGCACTCTAGGATTTTTGCCAGAATTTAATTTGAACAGACTGCTCCATGGATTCTGTCAAAATACAACAGGGAGAAGCGATTTTTTAGTAAGATGGCATATCCATTCCTCTCTTTGGGTATTCTAAACTGTCTTCTTTATCAAAATAGATCTCCAGAGAGCTATGTACTTGGACTACATAGACTTAAACCACTGAAAACCTATCTTCACTGAATTTACATTTTATTGTTATGCATTTAGCAATTCCTTTAAGAAATACCTATGTGAAAAACATTCCTGCAACCTTATATGGTGGAATGAGGAATTGAAGGTATTAGAAATTAAAGGGAGTTCAGAGACCTTTTATTTCAGAGTCAGCAATATCCTCATGCTGCCTGGGTGATATCTTTAAAATTCAGCTCTCAGATTAATAACAGAACAAAGTACCTACATTAAGTAATGATTAAAGTAAATGAGATAACATAGAGGTCTGACACAAAGTAGATGCTTAAAAGAGTTGAATCTACATTTTGTATAAAATCTGTTGCTACTATGTTGTTCTCAGTTCTTCAAATAAGAAACCAACACCAAGAAAATATTTGTTTTTTTTAAGAATCATTATGCTTCTTTCTTAAAAATAAAGAGAAGTGTGCACATTATGTATTTTTAGACTTGGCTGACAGGGTATAGCTAATTTTTTTTTTTTTTTTTTAAGATGGAATCTCACTTCTTCTCCCAGGCTGTAGTGCAGTGTTGTGATCTTGGCTCACTGCAACCTCCGCCTCACAGGTTCAAGCAATTCTCCTGCCTCAGCCTCCCCAGTAGCTGGGATTACAGGCATGTGCCACCACACCCAGCTAATTTTTGTATTTTTAGTAGAGAAGGGTTCCACCGTGTTGACCAGGCTGGTCTTGAACTCCTGACCTCAGGTAATCCACTCGCCTCAGCCTCCCAAAGTGCTGGGATTACAGGCGCGAGCCATCGTGCCCAACCGGTACAGTTAAATTTCATACTTTAACAATAATATTTACCTGGTTGCTTTCCATTGTTCCACATGGTCTTTTAAATTTCTGTTTCTTATTTCATCACCCTATCATGGCTTTAAAGACTCAGGAAATATTCTGCTAGATTTAAATCCACTCCCTCTGTCTTTTCCCACAGTGGCTTTTCTGTACCTTCATGATTGTCCGCAAGCCAACACTATGCTCCATGCCACTCGAAGAAATGGTCATAAATCTGTACTCGAATCTTAGGGCTGCTATAACAAGGTAGCTTAAACTGGATGACTTAAAACAACAAAACTTTATTCTCTCGTGGTTCTAGAGGCTGGAAGTCTGAGAACAAGATGGCCACAGGCATGCTCCCTGGGAGACTCTGCGTGGAATCCTATATTACCTCTTCCTCGCTCCTGGTGGTGGCCGGCAATCTTTGGCATTCCTTGGCTTCCAGCTGCATGACTCCAGTCCCTGCCTCTGTCATCACATGGCATTTTCCTCTTTTTATAAGGGCATTGGTTGTATTGGATTAGATCTCATCTAATCCAAGCTAAACTAGGAGCCATAACTTAGTTACACCTATGAAGACCCTATGTCTAAATTAGGTCACATTCATAGTTACCAGAGGTTTAGACTTTTAACAAATCATTTTGGGGATCACAATTCAATCCATAACAGCTTCCCACTTCTAAGAGAAAACTGAGCCCAAATATTAATTGCTTCCAAATGTCTTCATAATATGTTCAGTTATCCATTGTGACCCTAATTCTTATGCACTTCCCTAAGCATCAGGAGGCAGCTCTCTCCTCCTTCCCATGGCTGGACCTTCCAGCTGACCTCTACATTCCCTCCCCTCCCCACTTCTCCAGTTACCCCTCGCTCCATCTCTCTCAGAACTTCACTTCTTTTCCTTTTGAATTCCTTTACTCTAGATTAGATTCAAGTCTTCCCCATCTGTAAAAAACAAAACAACAACAACAAAAAAACCTTTATTTTTAATTTATTTGCTATTTTGAATCTACTTTTGCTGTTATTAAGTTGTTCTCCTTCCCTTTGAATCCAAACTTATAGAAAACTTATGGGACCAGAATGTATGGAACTCTCCATTTCTGCATTCTTGCTACACATCCATTCCACAAGGAATCATTGAGTGAAAAGGCACTGCTTGACCCTGGTACTGGAGCCACAGAGGTGAGTTGGGTGACATAGCTCCTGATTTCAAGAAGAGAAAACAGATGCTAGACAATACCTTCGCTTCTCAGTAGAAAAGAAGCTCCAGAGCTGTGATAGTGCATAAGAAGACAAAACTAGACTAGGAAATTGGAGGATTCCCTGCAGACGGTGTGGCAGAAACTAACAGGCAAAGAGTTCTAAAGTATTAACTACATAAAGGGGAAGTGGGGGAAATGTTCCAAGCTAAATGATTAATGGATAGGAAGTCCCTGAAGTAGAAGGAAATGTTTTTTCAAGGAACTGGAAGAGGGCTGGTGTGACTTTACTGTAGAGACTCAGGGGGAAATGGTACAAAATGATGTTTCTGGGACACCCAGTGAGCCACACTGAGGATTTGTTCTTTACTTTTAGGGTGGTAGGAAAAGGGCTTTAAGCAGGGATGGAACTTGATCACACTGCTTTTAAAAGGATCTCTCGACTGGGCACAGTGGCTCATGCCTGTAATCCCAACACTTGAGGAGGCTGAGGTGGGTGAATCACTTGAGGTCAGGAGTTTGAGACCAGCCTGACCAACATGGTGAAACCCTGTCTCTACTAAAAATACAAAATTAGCCAGGCATGGTGGCACATGCCTGTAATCTCAACTACTTGGGAGGCTGAGGCAGAAGAATCACTTGAATTCAGGAGGCGGAGGTTTCAGTGAGCCAAGATTGCGCCATTGCACTCCAGGCTGGGTGACAAGAGCAAAACTCTGTCTGGAAAAAAAAAAAAGGATCTCTCTGGCCATAAGTAGAGAATAAATTGGGAGAGAGGAGGACAGATGGGAAAGAACAATTAAGACACTGGTATAGGAGTCCAGTAGAGAGACTCTATAACTGCATTCTAGGGATGACAGTGGAAATAGAGTCCTGGGCATATTGAAGACATATTAAGGAAATAGAATCAATGTGACTTAGTAATTGATCAGCTATCTGGGGTGAAGGATAACCACATGTCCAGTCTGACCCCCAGGTTTCTGGCTTGACAGTTGGATAAATGACAGTGTCATCCCTAAGAAAGGAAACACTGATTTCAGTGGTGGGGTGTCAGAATCAGAAAAGCAATGAGTTCCAGTTAGAATATGTTGACTTGAGGTAGCCATGAGATCAAGTGAAATTGCTAAGCAGGCAATCCTCAACTTTAGCAGAACTGCTTAATCCTGCCAATAACCGGCCAATTGCTAAGTGTAATAAATTCATTTCCATATTCAGCTCATTTGAACTCTGCAGCATTTGACACTATTAGTCATTCCTTTCTTGAAGCAAGAGCTCCTAATCTTTGGTTTCTATTTAAAACAATGTTCTCCTCCAGTTCTCTTCCTTCTCTGGCTTGTCTTCCTCTGCCTAACCTTAAAAGATCTGACTTTCAAACAGGACCTTAAATGAATAAACCTCAATTCTTCAGTCTCAATATCCCTCAAGACATACATATGAGATTCCTCTACTTAGATTTTCCACAGGTAGCTCATATTCAATAAGCCCAACCAAATTAATATCTACCTCTCCTATCTCACCAAATTATTTCTTCTCCCAAATATGCTTCCTCATTTTATAGCATCACAAGACAAAGGAGGAGGATGAGGAGTCATCAGGCACTCCCTCACCACCAAAATTCAATCTAAGTTCTTATATTAAATCATTGTACCCAGGAAAGTCCCTGCCCCACTCCTTCACTACCTGTTCTCTCGCTTCTCACATGGGCTATGCAATCCTGGTCTAACTGAAGGACTGGTGACCTTTTTCTGTAAAGGGCCAGAGAGCAAACATTTTAGGTTTTGAGAGCCATCCTGTTCCTGTGATTATTCAACTCCCTGGCTGCAGAGCTAAAGCAGCAATGGACAGGGAATGGATATGGCTGTAATCCAACAAGACTTAATATATGGACATAGAGTTTGAATTTCATATAATTTTTACATGGCATGAAATCGTTTTCTTCTTTTGTAATCCCCCCACTTAAAAATGCAAGCGCCATTCTTAGTTCACTGGCTGCACCACAACAGGCAGCAGGCAAGGTTTGTCCCGCAGGTCATGGTTTACTAACCTCTGGTCTAACTGAGCTCTCTCCCAACCACATGGCAGCCAGAGAGCAAGTCTGAAGTATGGAACTCACCTTCTAAAAAACCTGACTCCTTGCTTTGTGAATACTCTTAGTAGACTGAAACACACATCTCTTCCACCAGGTGGCCCCAAACTTATTTTCTAAATTCATTTCGTACTACCTTTCTGCCTGCACACAATGTTCCCAGACTCCAAAGCATCCTAAACTGCTGGCTGTTCCCTGAGAGCTCGTGCTCTGTGCCTTTTAGTTGGCTCCAAGCTCATTCACATTAGAACCAGGCTAACCTAGTGTGGTGCTTTTTGGTAGCTAATGACAGCCCCAGAAAACATTTGAAGTAGGTGAGAGTTACCTACTATCCCACAACCTGGCTTCTTGGTTATAATTAAAGTAAGTCTCATACCAAATTCTTCCACAACAGACATTAATTAGCAAGCAGACACAAGAGTGAAACAACATATTTAACTTGAACTTCAGTGCAGTTTGAGCTTTTTGTCCATAATACCTCACCGGAGGCAAATGAGACAACATTCTGGTAGCAGGATTCAGCTAACTGACTGTATTGTGTATACTGAATATATGGTATTTACTCCAATTCTGGCAACCAAGAATCAGAGAATAAGCACTTACACACAGAACTGATTGAGGGTTACATCTGATATGCCATTCTTAAGAGTAGAGATAGAGACCTTGCTAAATTTCTATACCTAGTCATGCAAGATAGGAGTGTCTCAAAAATATATTCGCCGAATTACATACCTTGAGCACCACTAATATAACTACTGAAAGCCCATTTCTAATATCTTGAATGGCTAATGAGTGACTAATTACCTAGCCACTACTTTCACCAATGAAAGTCGATATTACTAGCATGAAACTAATATTATAATACATATGTATTTTAAGCCTATAGTAATGAAGAGAGACAAAAACATCTACAGCTTTTTCTCTATACCCTTCGAGTATAGCCTTGTGACTAAATGGCAGTGTGCATGCCCCTTAGGTGTGCGTAATCCTAATTAGGGGTCATCAGTTGACCCCTAAAGTACAGGTTTTTTGTTGTTGTTTTTGTTTTTGTTTTGAGATGGAGTCCACTCTGTCACCCAGGCTGGAGTGCAGTGGCGCCATCTCAGCTCACTGCAACCTCCGCCTCCTGGGTTCAAGCGATTCTCCTGCCTCACCCTTCCGAGTAGCTGATATTACAGGTGCACGCCACTGTACCTGGCTAATTTTTGCAGTTTTAGTAGAGATGGCATTTTGCCATGTTGGCCAGACTGGTCTTGAGCTTCTGACCTCAGGTAATCCACCTGCCTCGGCCTCCCAAAGTGCCGGGATTACAGCCTTGAGCCACCATGTCAAGCCTATAGTTTTAAATATTATACTCTCCTCTTACATAACATGTGACATTTCCTCCACCTGAATGTTCTTCTCCTTCTTCTTTGCCTAGAGAAAGCCTGTCACCTTTGTGTGTGTGTATGTGTGTGTTTACATGTGTGTGTATTAGTGCATTTTTTAAAATTTTGTCATCTTTTAAGACCCATTTAAAAAGTTGCCTATTATTTTAATAAATTCCCAACAACTTCTGTACATTACTTGCAGCCTAAGAGTAATAAACTTATTTTTAACTGTTTCATAGACGAAGAAACTGAGGCTGAGGAAGTTTAAGTGGTTGCCCCAGCTTAGGTGACAGAGCCAGAATTTAAACCCAGGATGGTCATACTAGATCCTATTAGTGAACTTATGGGGAAATGCTGAACAAAACAAAAAAGACCTAATAAGTTCAATTTAAGACCTACTTTAAGAATCCATGCTATGCTTTTATGACTATTTGCTTGAGGATGATTAAACTGAGATAATAATAAACAAAATATCTGACCTGCCTACCTCAAAGCTATTCAGTTTTATTCCTTAGGTTTGAGATGAAACTAGCAGTATGTTATGTATTTTTAATTAGGAATATATCAAAATTCAGTAAAGCCCTTTCCCTGCAATAATCAAAAGGCTTTGATTGTTACTACTTAAAATTAATACATTGATGACTTATATTAAGTATCCTGGCATATACTGTGTACTTGATATTTATTAAATAGATGAGCTACATTGGTTTACCATCCATTTTAAAATCTGACTCAAAGCCAGGCTACCAGATGTAGATTCTAGCCAATGCTCTCATGGAAATAATGTCTTGATATACATCTTATCATATTGCTAGGGTCATGTGAAGATCCCCTCTTAGATACACTTAGTCAACAGTTATTGAACCCTCATAGGCACTGAGAAACAATGTAGTTTTCCCACACAAGGCATCTATTTGGAGCAGATAACTTATACATTCGGTTATTTAGATTTTTCAGGCACCCCATCCACATTCAGTGTAAGGTAGAGATGATCTGAAAAACCTACCATCATCTATTTAGTCATCTGGACAAAGTGAGTCAGGTCAGTTATAAAATGTCAGAATTCCCAGCCAGTGTAGTAAAGCACAATCCAAGTTCACTTATGGCAAAAGGATTAGGACATCAGTATTTAAAGTAATTCTCTCCTGCTCATAAACAAGCTCAAGTACGTATGCACTTAACAAAAGACTCCAGAGCTCCTTACACAGTGACCTAATGTAGGGCATGGGATTATCCTTATAAAAGGATCACCAAAGAGGCATATGATCAATACAAAATTAAAAGCGTGAATACAGAAGTGATTGTAGAACTTCTTGGCCCTGCTGATAACAGCAAGGATTTCTTTGTTGGCCTTCTGCTCTATGGATGATACTGGTTTTGATTAGGAAGCAATTGAGAACTCAATGCCTCTCATATTTTGTGCCTTAGTGCTTCTCTATCTCTGCTGGGAGAGCAGCAGTAATAAGAAACAGGTTCTTGCTCATCATAATGTACCATTTCTGACTCAGAAATCAATACTAACTTGAGATTATGAACAATGCCCTTCTACTGGAAGCCCAACACCACAGAGTGTCTTTCTAGAACGTGTGACAAAAATGACACATTTTGAAGAAGAAGAAGAAGAAAATATTAGAAACCAAATAATCCTAGGAGCTTGGAAGCTTTTCTTTTTTTATAAAGAACGTCTTGGGTTTTCCATGTTCTATCTTCAGTAGGATGATGACCAGGGTCATTTTTATAGTTGCCTAAGAAATATATTTTTCCTTTATCACTGTATTGAAATAAAAACTTTCTGTAAGGTCACTTTCTGCTGCTACCATGTTAATATCACAAACAACATTAGATATAATTCTTGGAATTCTAGAAACTGTAATCTGATTTTTTAACAAATAGGATATTCCAGGTACTATGGGAATTTCTGATACTTGACTCCAAAAGCTCCTTGATAAACAACTTGTTAAATTCAGTGTCAATGTTGAGGGTAAACTGTTGATTAGCTATTAAGGTTAAGTTTTGCAAGGGCTTCCACCTTAAGAGAGAAAAAAATCAGAATTTCATTGAGAGTGGCCTCTATGCAGAGGTACTACTTAAGTGCCTTATTCAATTACAGTCTTACTTCATGTGACTTTCGTACCAGCACAGTTGATATAGCACCCTCAGGCTTGTGAAACTGAATTGAAAACATATGTCCAGATGTTGGGGATATTATCTTGTACATGATACTTAACTTTTCTGTATCTCAGTTTCTTTAACTATAAAAACAGGGTAATAATAGCACTACAACTTAGAGCTAGTGTGAGAAATAAATTAACTGATCCCTGCAAAGCTTGGAAGAGTTCCTGGCGCATAATAAATGTGCCGCTTTTTAAAATATTTTTTTTCTGACTTTCAAGTGAAGTCCTTCTAATTCTTGAGAGAAACTGCTTTTAAGTTTCTCATTCTTAGAAAACATGCTGACAACTTCATGTCATTAAAGATATCCTCAAAACTGAAATACATAATGTATTCGTTATTAGTCTGTGTTCACACTGCTACAAAGAACTGCCTGAAACTGGGTAATTTATAATGAAAAGAGGCTTAATTGACTCACAATTCCCCTTGGCTCGGGAGGCCTCAGGAAACTTACAATCATGGCGGAAGGTGAAGGGGAAGCAAAGACCTTCTTCACATTGTGGCAGGAAAGAGAGAGTTAGCAAGAGCAGGGAAAACTGCCTATAAAACCATCAGATCTCTTGAGAACTCAATCACTATCATGAGAACAGCATGGGAGAAACCGCTTCCATGATCCAATCACCTCCCACCAGGTCTCTCCCTCAACATCTGGGGATTACAATTCAAGATGAGATTTGAGTGGGGACACAGGCAAACCATATCATTCCATCCCTGGCCCCTCCCAAATCTCATGCCCTTTATACATTTCAAAACACAATCATGCATTTCCAACAGTCCCCCCAAAGTCTTAACTCATTCCAGCATTAACCCAAAAGTTTGAGTCCAAAGTTGCATTTGAGACAAAGCAAGTCCCTCCCACCTAGGAGCGTGTAATATCAAAAGCAATTAGTTACTTCCAAGATACAATGGGGTTTGCAGGCGTTGGATAAATGTGCTCATTCCAAATGGGAGAAATTGGCCAAAACAAAGGGGCTACAGGCCCCATGCAAGTCCAAAATCCAGCAGGGCAGTCATTAAATCTTAGAGTTCTAAAATAATCTCCTTTAACTCCATGTCTCACATCAAGGGCACACTGATGCAAAGGGCTGGCTTCCACAGCCTTGGGCAGCTCCACCCCTGTGACTTTGAAGGTAACAGCCTCTCACCCCTTCCCTGGCCACTTTCACAGCTGGCATGTTTCTGTGGCTTTTCCAGGCACACAGTGTAAGCTGTTGGTGGATCTACCATTCTGGGGTCGGGAAGACGGTGACCCTTTTCTCACAGCTTCACTACGCAGTGCCCAGTAGAAACTCTGTGTGGGGGCTCCAACCCCACATTTTCCCTTTGGCCCTGCCCTAGCAGAGGTTCTCCGTGAGGGCCCTGCCCCTGCAATAGACCTCTGCCTGGACATCCGGGCATTTCCATACATCCTTTGAAATCTAGGTGGAGGTTCCCAAACCTCAGGTCTTCTCTTCTGCACACCCACAGGCACAACACCACATGGAAGCTGACAAGGGTTGGGGCTTGCAACCTCTGAAGTAATGGCCTGAGCTGTACATTGGCCCCTTTTAGCCACAGCTGAGTTGCCAGGCACCAAGTCTCAAGACTGCACAAAGCAGCAAGTCCCTGGGCCAAGCCCGCAAAAACCATTTTTTCCTCATAGGCCTTCAGGCTTATGATGAGAGAGGCAACCATGAAGACCTCTGACATGCCCTGGAGATATTTTCCCCATTGTCTTGGAGATTAACATTTGGCTCCTCATTACTTATGCAAATTTCTGCAGCTGGCTTGAATTTCTTCCCTGAAAATGAGTTTTTCTTTTCTACCACATCCTCAAGCTGCAAATTTTCCGAACTTTTATTCCCTGCTTCCCTTTTAAACATAAGTTTCAATTTCAGATCATCTCTCTCAAGTTCAAAGTTCCACAGATCTCTAGGGCAGGGGCAAAATGCCACCAGTCTCTTTGCTAAGGCATATGATGAGTGACCTTTGCTCTAGTTCCCAACGAGTCCCTCATCTCCATCTGAGACCACCTCAGCCTGGACTTCATTGTCCATATCACTATCAACATTTTGGTCAAAGCCATTCAACAAGTCTTTAGGAAGTTCCAAACTTTCCTACATCTTCCTGTCTTCTTCTGAGAACTCCAAACTGTTCCAGTCTCTGCCTGTTACTCAGTTTCAAAGTCAGTTCCACATTTTTGGGTATCTTTATAGCAGTACCCCACTCTCTGTTGTACCAATTATTGTATTAATCTGTTTTTACACTGCTATAAAGAACTGCTGGAGCCTGGGTAATTTATAAAGGAAAGAGGTTTAACTCACTCACAGTTCCTCATGGCTGGGGAGGCCTCAGGAAACTTACAATCATAGCAGACGGTGGACGGGAAGCAAAGACATTCTTCACATGGCACAGGAAAGACAGAGCTAGCACGAGCAGGATGTATTTTCATGCTGCTGACAAAAATATACCCAAATCTGGGCAATTTGCAAAATAAAGAGGTTTATTTGGACTTATAGTTTCATGTGGCTGGGGAAGCCTCACAATCATGGCAGAAGGCAAGGAGGAGCAAGTCCTGTCTTACATGGATGGCAGCAGGCAGAGAGAATGAGGAAGATGCAAAAGCAGAAACCCCTGATAAAACCACCAGATCTCATAAGTCTTATTCCCTACCACAAGAACAGTATGGAGGAAGCCAACCCCATGACTGAATTATCTCTCACCAGGTCCCTCCCACAACACGTGAGAATTATGGGAGTACAGTTGAAGATGAGATTTGGGTGGGGACACAGAGCCAAACAATCACAGGGAAAACTGCCTTATAAAACCATCAGATCTCCTGAGAACTCACTTACTATCACAGGAACAGCATGGGGGAAACCTAACCCATGATCCAAACACCTCGCACCGGGTCCCTCCCTCAACAGGTGGGGATTATAGAGATTACAATTCAGGATGAGATTTGGGTGGAGACACAGCCAAACCATGTCACATTTATCAGTTTGAGTATTCCATTTGTGAAATTTAAATCTTTCTTTGAAGAATGACTGGAGGTGTTATAAGAGCTACCCATAAATTATCTCACAAAGTGATTCTACAGTTCTGTTCTACATATTTTAAGCAAAGTTAGAGTAGTGATGGACCTTATTAGCCTTGAAATTTGCACACAAAGAGTGCCAATGGCATAGCAGATATCTGTCCTTTGTTCTCTATTTGGTTTATTTTGGGGGAAAAAATGAAAGTTTTTATTCTACCAACCACAGGAGATAGCTGATCAACATTAAAATCTGTAATATGCTCCCAAGACAATCATTTATGTTTTTCACATAAGTAGCATGTATTCAGTATGGAAATTTAAAAAATATTTCCCATATCAATGTAAGATATAATTGTCTTAAGCCAAACCACACAGAGTGGTTCACTGTTAATATTTTGATGTGTATAATTCCAGTCTTCAAACCTGCCATGTGTATATACATACATGCACATGCATACACACACACACAAACAAAATTGAGATTATACAATGCATACTGTTTGTTAATATACTCTCTTTACTTAGTCTATCATGAGTCTTTTCCCACTCAGAGCGGGTGTCATAGACAGATCTTCAGAGAAAGTAATAAGTCATGATCGTGTCAAACAAGTCGTAGGTTATGGGGACTCTCTCAAGGGACTAGCAGGAATGGTCAGAGGAAGGCAGGACCTTGGGCAGGATGAGCAGAGATACGGGACAAGATTGCAAGACAGAGTGAGAATCAGACACTGGGAAATAAGACAGGGACCCAATAACCGAAAATGAAACACCAAATAGAGACTTGGCAAATCAAAACAAAATAAATACACAAACCAAAAAAAAGAGTGCAGTTGTTAATTAGACTTGAGACTGGTAACAAGATCGTCCTGATGTTTAGAGTAACAGATGCTCCTGTGGTGGTGAGCCAGCAAGGTCAGACTCACAGATGTGAAGATTTGGGGTTGGATTTCACACTTCAGCGTTGAATTGCCTTTGGAGTGGAAGCAATTACAGCAGCAGCAGCATCTTTTTAACCTCTAGATTAAAGTTATGGTGGTGAGAAGTTGACTTCAAGAGTTCGGTGGTAGCCCCACCTTCCACTCTTCCAGCCTCTCCTAAAAACCTATAAGTATCTAATCCCTTGTATTAATTTACTTTCTGAGAAACTTCTGGTTTCCAGTCTGACAAGTAAATAGCTTAGACCTTGTCACTACTGTCCTTACAACAGGGAAAAACCCAAACAAACTTAAAATCAATGACCCTACTTAGATCCATCAGGGAATTGACGTCACAGGGCAAACTGCTGCCCCCAAACTTCCAGAGACACACAGAAGAATCAGAAAGGCACAGCTTACTAGGAGCTGAAACCAATATTGGTAAGAACAGTTAACACTGTAAATTGAGGAATTACTAGAGGTTCAGCATAGACTAGCTTGAGGAGTTAAAAACTTCCAGGGTGTACAGTCTTAAAGGGGCTCCCACTTTTATAAGTTTTACCTTTAGAAGCCCCAGCAGGCTCTCACTGTGAAGATCGCACAACAATCCCTTTGTGCTTTCTGCAGGAGGAAGGAAAAGTAATCATTTGGAAATATGCCTAGAGATTTATATTTTCCTTAACAAAGCCTGCCTTTAAGGGAAACTATAGACGGTCCCCAACTTACGATGGTGTGACTTACAATTTTTTAACTTTATGATGGTGTAAAACTATTGCAATTTCTACACAACATATAGTATTCAATAAATTACATGAAATATTCAATACTTTAATATAAAATAGACCTTGTGTTAGATGCTTTTGCCCAACTATAGGCTAATGTAAGCATTTTAAGCACATTTAAGATAGACTAGGCTAAGCTATGCTGTTCAGTAGGTTAGGTATATTAATTGCATTTTCAACTGTGGTATTTTCAACCTGCAATGGGTTTATCAGAGCATAACCCAATCATTAGTCAAGGAGCATCTGTATTTTACAAGACCCTAATGGACTAGAGTTTTACCAAAGCCAAATGGATCTTGGGGAAAGGAAATACTCAACTCCAGTCTCCTGTGCCTTTCCTGTCTCGTCTAAGGCAGGGAAGCAGAAACTCAGAAGTAAGTGAGAAGGTCACGGCCCAGGGACTCAGCTTGCTAAGAAGCAGACCTAATCATAGAACTATAGAATGTTTTCCGTCTCCCTAAACCTCACCAATATCAATAGGGCTCCTCTATAAAAGCAGGGGATTACAACTGAAAGAACTGCAAGGCTCACACCTTATTTCAGGAGTCTCTAGGAAAATGTAAACATGAGAAGAGAAACAAAAACAAGAACACTAATGAAAATATTATCCTCTACCACCTGTCGCTACAGCAAATAGTAAATCCAGCCCTATTTCTGGGCAAATCAACATAATACCTCATACTAAAGGCATATTTACCTCCATTCATTTTACCTGTTACATCACGTCCAATGTTCAGGAATAATTACAAGGCAGGTTAAAAGGCAAAAAATACAGTCTATAGAGCCAAAACAAGCATCAGAACTAGACTCAGATATGGCAGACATTTTGGAATTATCAGACCAGGATTTAAATAAACTATGATTAATATGCTAAGGCATCTAATGGAAAAAGCAAACAACATGCAAGAACAGATGGTAATAAGAGCAAAGAGATAGAAACTCTAAGAAAGGCCTTAAAGGACATGCTAGAAATAAAAAACACTGTCACAGAAATATAGATTGCCTTTAATGGGCTCATCAATAGAATAGACACAGCTGAGGAAGAAAATCAGCAAGCTTGAAGAAATATCTGTAGACACTTCTAAAACTGAATCCATTGAGAAAAAAGAATGAAAAAGACAAAACAAAATATCCAAGAACTGTGGCACAATTACAGAAGATTAACATACATATAATGGGAATGCCAGAAGGACAAGAAAAAGAAAAAGGAACAAAAGAAATAATAATGGCTGAGAACTTTTTTAAACTAATGCCAAGACACCAAACCACAAATTTAGGAACTTCAGAAAATGCTGAGCAGGCTAAATACCAAAAGACCTACACCTAAGTATCTCATATTCAAAATGCAGAAAATCAAATCCTTTTCTTCTTGAAACCACCAAAGTTGTTTCTTTTTTCTCTACTGATCACCAGTGTGACATTTCCACTTAACTTCCTAAGTCTCGGTTTCTCACATAAATCAAGAGTAGTAATATCTGACTCAGAGAGATGTTATGGGAATTTTTTAACTTTTTTAACCTTTTTATTCTTTTGTAATAACACTTAGCTTAAAACACAAACATGTTGTCCAGATGTACAAAAATATTTCCTTTCCTTATATCCTAATTTATAGGCTTTTTTCTATTTTAGAACTTTAAAACATATTTTCTTATTTTTAAACTTAAAGGTTTTTGTTGAAAACTAAGACACAAAGACACACATTAGCCTCAGCCTACACAGGATCAGAATCATCAATATCACTGCCTTCCACCTTCACATCTTGTCCCACTGGAAGGTCTTCAGGGGCAATAACATGCATGGAGCGATCATCTCCTATGATAACAACGCCTTCTTCTGGAAACCTCCTGAAGGACCTTTCTGAGGCTGTTTCACAGGTAACTTTTCAAAAACATAAGTAGCAAAGAGGCTGGGCACAGTGGCTTAGGCTTCACAGCACTTTGGGAGGCCAAGGCGGGCAGGTCACTTGAAGTCAGGAGTTCGAGACCAGCCTGACTAACATGGTGAAACCCCATCTCTATTAAAAATACAAAAATTAGCCAGATGTCATGGTGGGCGCCTGTAATCCCAGCTCCTTGGGAGGCTGAGGCATAAGAATCACTTGAACCCAGGAGGTGGAGGTTGCAGTGAGCCAAGATTGCGCCACTACACTCCAGCCTGGGTGACAGAGCAAGACTCAGTGACTCAGAAAAAAAAAAAAAAAAAAAAAAGTAGAAAAGGTACACTCTAAAAATAGCGAAGTATAGTATAGTAAATACATAAACCTGTAACATAGTCATTTATTATTATCAAGTATTAGGTACTGCACATAATTTGTATATGTTATACTTTTATATAACTGGTAGTGCAATAGGTTTGTTTACACCAGCATCACCACAAATGTGTGAGTAATGTGTTGTGCTATGACATTAGGATGGCTATGATATCATTAAGCAATAGGAATTTTTCAACTCCATTATAAATTTATGGGACCACCATCATGTATGCGATCCATCATTGACCAAAAGGTTATTGTGCAGCACATATTTTTGCTCAACATGTATTAGCTACAATTATGTTATTCCAGATCATGAGGCACCAGTTCAGGAATTCTTTCATTTATCTGATGGCAAATTACTAGCTCTGGTCTGACTCAAACCTCATAAGGAGCTACATGGCCCCATGCGTGAGGGAGAACAGGTATCAGGGCAGGAAGCCAGACAGAGCATTTTGTTAACCTCATTGATCTCAGGGACATGCTTTTCCACTTAACTCGCCAGGGTGCTATCACTTCTTTGCCAACTTCCTGCACCATATGGCCACATCCTATACTATGTGGCTTCTGCTCTTCCTATATGCTTGGACATTTTACTATCTTCTAATATCAGTTTTTTAACATTTTTGCAATTCTTATATTTTCAATTCACAGGAGCTAATCCAGTTACCATTACAGTTTCCCACAGGTATAGCACGGTATTCAAAACATAGGTAATTTCGTTAACCCAAAAGACTTCTCATGGCCTTTGATTAGGATACTCAGAGTTGGTATTGTACACTGTCAGTGCATAGCTATAACCCAAATAATTCTTGGGGTCCCATGTGGCTCCTCTCTGCTGGAAGTTGCATGTAAAGATATACAGTCCAATTACCAAGAAAAATTAAAGAGGACTCCATTCTTTATTTGCGCTCTTGAAAAGCATTAGGAAGGGTTCAGATTCATAATACAAAGCAACATTTCCCACATCCTTTCCCCTCTCTAATCTTCTCACTTGCCAGAGCTATTCCTAAGCTTCTCATTCACCAACACCCTCCAATAAACTTCTCCAGGCTATCAAGTTTCAGTTCCGCCATCTTTATTCTCTCTCCTATAGCAAATCTCTTTTACCATGTTGGTTGAATTAACCTCTGTGTCTACATCCTGTCCATTTTCTTCCAGCCTTCCTAAGCAAGTATTTTTCCCCAATCCATTTCTCCTGATTCTGTAAACAAAAGAAAACAGAATTGTTCTTGGATAAAACAAAACAAAACAAAACAACAATAACAAAAAAATCTCAACAAGTGGAGATTAAAAAAAGAGTTCACATATATGTAAATCTTGATCCCATCTTAAATTATAGGGATCCTGCTACTACAGATTGAGTATCCTGTCCAGTCATCTCCCACCTTTGATGCTGGGAGGCTTCTACCTTGGGTCTCTGCCAGCTTGTGAGGAGCCAAGTAAGGCTCTGTGGCAGGAGGTCACCCCCACCTCCTCCAGCCCTAAAGCCCAGGGCCCATCTATCTCTGGTTCCTCTGGACCCTATGCTGACCCTTTCTGGCTTTAGAAAAATAAAAACATCTTGCAAACGGGAAAAATGAAGTTCCTAGCTGCATATCTCCAATGTCCCTAAAATCAGAGAAAGTGTTTATGATTTTTTCCCTCCTACCCTAGAAGTGTAATTTTCTTTGGGAAATAAAAGGGGCAGAGAAGGACTTTGGTGTCATCTAACTCTAACCCTCCTCATGTCTCCAGCCAGAGTGTGACTGTGATGAACCAGCCAACGTCCCACTTCCCTGTGAGACTGAGTGTTCTTCTACCTCCCCAGCCTCTCCTACTGACTCTGGGTGTGATAGAAGGGTCAGTCCTGGACCCTTTATAAAAGCTCATGGTAAGAAGGCTGTTCCTAATTGTGTATGTAGAATGTGGGATATTTGACACCTTTCGTCCCTAGTTCTTGATCTTAGTAACAATTTGGGGACTAAAAGAAATGTGATACTAGATATCTTCACACAAAACCAATTATTGGAACTGGAAAAGAGTTAATCCCAGTGTGCGATAAAAAACAAGGGGAAAATTTTCAAATGCTTCTACTTCCATTTCATGTTAACATTCTCTAATCTAGTGTACAATACCAATCCAGTGTTTTAAAACAAGGCTGAGAACCATAGGTGGGATGTAAAATCAATTCATTCAAGCAATGGAGTGGTTCTTGGCCAGCATCATTTTAAATGACTAGAAGAGATGAGTGTATCTTGTGAAATTTTGTTTTGGGAAGGGACTGCTCTAACCGATTGAACGGAGAAAGAAAATGGAAAATTATGCATACATGGTAGGAAATCTGCCATACTGAGAATTACACAGAAGAATCCTAAGGGAAAAAGGCCGATTTTTCCTCTAACCTAATGAGTGTCACCTCCAGAGAACACAGAGAATATATAAAATACAAAGAAAGTCATGTTTCGGCATTTGAAATTTTTTTAAAGATGGAATACACTATTTCCTCAAATTAATTTATGTCCTACCCAAGTCTGTAGACTTCCTGGAATTTTTATTAGAAATCTCAAATATAAGTTTCCAAGTATCCCTACTTCCACTAGTAAGTACTACCTATTCCCAACTAATTCTGCTACAGAAGCTGCTCAACTAGATTCTGAAACAGAAAGAAGTTTATCTTCTCAAGGTTAAAAACTATTAATTATAAAAGGACATTTTGGAAATTGTTTCTGTGGGGTAGAATTGTATCCAATTTAGCAAATACATATTCAGATAGAACAAAAAATTAAATGTTTGGCCTTTGTCCCCAGTTCCTGGCACACAGCTCCTATAACCCTTGGAATTTCCAGAGTGATGTCTTTTGTATGCTAATGAGATGACTGGTGGCTGGGGGACCCTAGATAGCTTCAGGAAAGCAGCAGGGAACCAGATAGCCCAAGGCATGATTAGAGGGTTGGAACTCTCAACTTCACCCCTACTCCCCAACTCCCACTCCCCACTCCTGCCTCTCGTGAGTTGGGGAGGTAGTGGGGTGGCTGGAGATTAAGCTAATCACCAATGACCAATGATATAATCAATCGTGCCCATGGGACGAGATTTCCATAAAAATCCCTAAACAACAGGATTCAGAGACCTTCCAGGTTGGGGAACACATCTATGTTTTGAGAGAGTGGCACACCCCCAACTTTATAGGGACAGAAGCTCCTGTGATTGGGACCCTTCCAGACTTTGGCCTATGCACCTCTTCATCTAGCTGTTCATTTGCATCCTTTCTAATAAACTGGTAAACATAAACCAAGTGTTTCCCTGAGTTTTGTGAGCCATTCTAGCAAATTATCAAGCCTGAAAAGGAGGTTGTGGGAAATGCCAGCTTTGTAGCCACATCAGACAGAAGCGTGGGTAACCTGGGGAGAAATTGGGCTCAATTCCAAATAAAGCATGGGCAAGTGGGAATTTATAGCCAAGGAGCAGGGAGGGAGTCAGTGGATAGAAAATTGGTAAGTGGAAACATCAGGAGTAAGGGGGATTCTGCCTAAAACCATCCAGAAGTATTCCTGCAGCAGGCAGGCCAGGGTGATCAGACATCACCTGGAGGCTCGTAGAGAAGGAAGAATTCGATCACCATCAAGGGTGATCTGGATATCGAGGGTGAGGGATTCTGGCTAAACTGATTAAGAAGGATTCTTGCCAAAACTGGGCTCTTGAGGATGTGCCCAAGGATGCAGCCTAGTTGAAAAAGAGCCCAGAAGAGCCTGACTAAGGTCTGGGCAGGGGGATAATCTGCTACTTACTGAGTGCAGTGTTTTGTACCTGGGGACATACCTGGTAAATTCATTTGTGCTCATTTTGAATAGCCTAGAGATTCAAATAGGAAAGCACCTAGAGATTGGGCTATCTCTAGCGTTTCATTTTCTCATAAAGTTTGGCAGTTCATTGAGGCCATCCTATGTCATACCATCAGAGAATCAATGTGACAGACTGAAACTGCCAGCTTTTGGCTTAGGGGAAATTAGCCTAAATGACCAAAACAAAACAAGTAAAATTCTATTATTAAATACCCCAGATGGTGACTAAACTAAAGTGAAAGGAAGAAGAAAAGCTCCACTCCCTGCCTTGCAGGCAATAGGCATTAATTAAATATTTGTTGAATTATTTGAATGTGATTCTATTTCCACCTCAGGCTGAGTTTAATTTCAGCCCCACTAGTTACTAGTTTTATTATTCTTGGGCACTACTTTCTTAACTGCTCTAAGCCATATAAGCCATAATTCCACATCTGTAAGATCTCGCTGTGAAGAATAACTGAGATAACTTATGGAAAGGTCTTAGCACAATGTTTAACAAACTTCAAGTGCTTTATTAAGGTTATTCCATATAATAATTATTATTATTAGTCCATTTCCTGAAAGTTCTTTCTAGTCAGATACTATCTGATTTCTCAAAGTAATACAACACTTTTTAGAATTATCTCTATATAAGTGAGGATTGATGAGAGAAAAATAAATAAATAAATAAAAATAAACAAATAAAATTATTTCTGTATAGGTGATATGGTTTGGCTCTGTGTTCCCACCCAAATCTCATCTTGAATTGTAATCCCCATAATCACCATATGTTGAGGGAGGAACATGGTAGGAGGTGATTGGATCATGGGGACAGTTTCTCCCATGCTGTTTTTGTGATAGTAAATGAGTTCTATGAGATCTGGTAGTTTTTTAAGGCACTTTTCCTTGTTCTTGCTCCTTCTCTTTCTCCTGCTGAAAAGGTCCTTTCTTCACCTTCACTTTTCATCATAATTGTGCTTCCTGAGGCCTCCCTTGCCATGTGGAACTGTGAGTCAATTAAACCTCCTTTGTTTATAAATTACTCAGTCTTGGACAGTTATCTTTATAGCAGTGTGAAAACAGACCAATACAGTGAATTGATACCTCAGAGAGTGGGGTACTGTTTTAAAGATACTTGAAAATGTGGGCGTGACTTTGGAACTGGTCATGGGCAGAGACTGAAACAGTTAGGAGAACTCAGAAGAGGACAGGAAGATGTGGGAAAGTTTGGAACCTCATAGAGACTTATTGAATGGCTTTGACCAAAATGTTGATAGTGATATGGACAGTGATGTCCAGGCTGAGGTGGTCTTAAATGGAGATGAGGAACTTCTTTGGAACTGAAGCAAAGGTCACTCTTGTTATGCTTTAGCAAAGAGACTGGTGGCATTTTGCCCCTGCCTTAGAGATCTGTGGAACTTTGAACTTGAGAGAGATGATCTGAAATTGGAACTTAGGTTTAAAAGGGAAGCAGAGCATAAAAGTTTGGAAAATTTGCAGCCTAATGATGCAGTAGAAAAGAAAAACCCATTTTCTGGGAGAAATTCAAACCAGCTGCAGAAATTTGCATAAGTAACAAGGAGCCAAATGTTAATCACCAAGACATTGGGGAAAATATCTCCAGGGCATGTTAGAAGTCTTCACAGCAGCTCCTCCCATCACAGCCCTGGAGACCTAGGAGGGAAAAATGGTTTCCTGGACCTGGTCCAGGGCACTCCTGCTGTGCACAGGCTCGGGTCGGTGCCCTGCATCCCAGCTGCATCGGCTGTGGCTAAAGGGGGCCAAGATATAGCTCAGGCCATTGCTTCAGAGGGGGCAAGCCCCAAGTCTTGGCAGCTTTCATGTGGTGTTGGACGTGCATGTATACAGAAGTCAAGAATTGAGATTTGGAAACCTCTGCCTAGACTTCAGAGGATGTATAGAAATACCTGGATGTCCAGGCAGAAGTTTGCTGAGAGGTGAAGCCCTCATGGAGAACCTTTGTCAGGGCAATGCAGAAAGAAAATGTGGGGTTGGAGCCCCCACACAGAGTGCCCACTGGGGCATGCCTAATAGAGCTGTGAGAAGAGAGCCACCATACTCCAGACCCCAGAATGGTATATTCACTGACAGCTTGCACCATGCATCTGGAAAAGTGACAGACATTCAACACCAGCCAGTGAAAGCAGCCAAGAGAGGGACTGTATCCTGCAAAACCACAGGGTCACAGCTTCCCAAGGCTGTGGGAGCCCACTTCTTACATCAGCATGACCTGAATGTGAGACATGGAGTCAAAGGAGATTAGTTAGGAGCTTTAAGATTTACTGACCGCTTCGCTGGATTTCACACTTGCATGGAACCTGTAGCCCCTTTGTTTTAACCAATTTTTCCCACTTGGAATGGGAGCATTTATCCAATGCCTGTATTCCCATTGTATCTTGGAAGTAACTAACTTGATTTGATTTAACAGGCTCATAGGCAGAAGTGCTCTGCCTTGTCTCAGAGGACACTTTGGACTTGTACTTTTGGATTAACATTGGAATGAGTTAAGACTTTGGCAGACTGTTGAGAAGGCATGATTCATTTTGAAGTGTATAAGGGACAGGATATTTGGATGGGACCATGGGCAGAATGATATGGTTTGGCTCTGTGTCCCTACCCAAATCTCATCTTGAATTGCAATTCCCATAATCACTACATGTTGAGGGGGAAACCCTGTGGAAAGTAGTGACCGGATCATGGGGGCAGTTTCCCCCATGCTGATCTTGTGTTAGTGAGTGAGCTCTCATGAGATCTGATGGTTTTATAAGGCAGTATTCCCTGCTCTTCCTCCTTCTCTTTCTCTCCTGTCACAATGTGAAGAAGGTCCTTGCTTCTCCTTTGCCGTCTGTCATCACTGTAAGTTTCCTGAGGCCTTCCCAACCATATGGAACTGTGAGTCAATTAAACCTCCTTTGTTTATAAATATATATATACACACACACACATATATATATATATCTCAGAACATCTCCTTTGGTTTACATATATATACACACACACATATATCACATATATATAGGTGTATATATGTGTATATATATATATCTGAGATACAATATAATCTTGATAAGAAACCAGGTAAGAGTATTTAGAAAAAAAGACAATTCTAGGTCCATTTCACCTATCTAGGCATATTTTTTTGAAGATTATTATTTTTGTGTGTTGTAAATTTTTATATTTTAAATTAACATTAGTTTTTAATTGATAAATAATAACAGTATACATTAATGGATTAATGGCATACAAGGAGATGTTCTGAGATATATACACACGAGATAAATATGTATACATATATGCACATATATGAGATATATGTATACATATATATCACATATAGGAGATATATGTGTATATATCTCAGAACATCTCTTTGTATGCCATTAATCCATTAAAGTATACAGTTGTGATTTATCAATTAAAATTAATATCAATTTAAAATATAAAATTTAAACATAAAAATTAATTAATATATATCATATATAACCAGTTCCATATGGTTGGGAAGGCCTCAGGAAACTTACAGTGATGACAGATGGCAAAGGAGAAGCAAGGACCTTCTTCACATTGTGACAGGAGAGAAAGAGAAGGAGGAAGAGCAGGGAATACTGCTTTATAAAACCATCAGATCTCATGAGAACTCACTCACTAGCACAAGATCAGCATGGGGGAAACTGCCCCCACGATCTGGTCACTACTTTCCACAGGGTTTCCCCCTCAACATGTAGTGATTATGGGAACTACAATTCAAGATGAGATTTGGTTAGGGACACAGAGCCAAACCATATATATGATTTATATATGTGTATAAATTATAATTGTATACTTTAATGGATTAATGGCATACAAGGAGATGTTCTGATATATATATACACAAACACGAGGTATATATGTATACATATATGCACATATATGAGAGATATATATACATATATATCACATATAGGAGATATATGTGTATATATCTCAGAACATCTCCTTGTATGCCATTAATCCATTAAAGTATACAGTTATGATTTATCAATTAAAACTAATATCAATTTAAAATATAAAATTTAAATATAAAAATTAATTTAAAATATAAAATTTAAAATATAAAAATTTAAAAACACAAAAATAAAAATCTTTTTAAAAACATGCCTAGATAGGTGAAATGGAACTAGAATTGTCTTTTTTTCTAAATATTCTTACCTGGTTAAGATTACATTAACCTGACAAAATGAGATGGGCAGATTTCATATCCCTTTTCTATTTTTTAAAGACCATGTATAACATACTAGTCAACTGTTCCTTAAAAATTGAATAGAACTCAAGCTGGGCATGGTGGCACTTTCCTGGAATCTCAGCCACTTGGGAGACTGAGGTGAGAGCATCACTTGAGGCCAGGAGTTCAGCCTGAGCAATATAGTGAGAACCTGTCTTTAAAAAAAAAAGAGATAAGTTTATTAGAACTCAGTTGTAAACCCTCTGAGGTGATGATGATTTTTAGGAAAGAAAGACCTTTGACTATTATTTCAATTTCTGTAAAACTTCTTTTTTCTGGCATCCATTCTGGAATTTTATATTTTTATAAATTTATTCATTTGATCAACAATGTATATTTCTTTCTATTTTTATTATAAATTTTAAAATATTCATTATCTCTCATTTTTAATTTGTGTTTTGTTATTGGCACCTTATCTTGGTTTTATTAATCTTTTTCAATAAATTGATTTTGGCTTTTGATATGGTTTGGCTGTGTCCCCACCCACATCTTATCTTGAATTGTAGCTCCCATAATTCCCACATGTTATGGGAGGGACCCAGTGGGAAGTAATTGAATCATGGAGGCGCTTTCCCCAGTACTGTTTTCATGGTCCTGAATAAGTCTCATGAGAGCTGATGGTTTTATAAGGGCTTTCCCCTTTTGCTTGGCTCTCATTTGTCTCTCGTCTTCCACCATGTAAGATGTGCCTTTCACCTTCCGCCACAATTGTGAGGCCTCCACAGACATGTGGAACTATGAGCCCATTAAACTGTCTTTTTCTTTGTAACTTACCCAGTCTTGGGTAGGTCTTTATCAGCAGCGTGAAAACAAACTAATACAGCTTTAAAATAAACAAAGTGTTTCTATAGCCTGGGGAAAGAGGAAGTGTTCTACGTTTTTAAAGTATTTTTAAATGTTGGTTTGTTATTTCTTTTGTTTATGCCTAGTACTCAGAATGGCTTTATTTTATTTTATTTTATTTTATATTTTAGCAATGGAGTCTCTCTACGTTGCCCAGAATAGAGTACAGTGGCTATTCATAGGTAGGATCAGAGCATACTACAGCCCAAAACTCCTGGGCTCAAGCAGTCCTCCTGTCTCAGCCTCCCAGTAGCTAAGACTACAGGAGTCAGGTCACTGTGCCTGGCTCAGGATGACACAATTTTAGAAGGAAGTGAACTTAACATTTATTTTCTTATTTTCTCCATTTTTCCCCAGCTCTGTAACATTTATTTTCATCATAATTAGAATGATTTGTTCTGCCCTCTCTGTAGGCAGAAATTTAAATCTAAATGAGATTCTGAAGTGGGAAATAACATTCACAAGCAAGTACTGTCAAAGCTTATGCCAGATGCTACTCTGTTAATTTTCAGTGCATTAATTTCAGCACTGTTATATCCTAATATTAGCTGACACCACAAAGACTCAAATGTATCAAGGCTCTTTTTGCTGTTCACTCCTGGTTCCTCCCTGCACCCTTTCTTCAGTTCAAAGACCCACTGCCTGTTATGACTAGGCTCACCAATTTGTCTGCTTGCCTTTCTGCATCTAGTACTAATTCTCTTCTGAGACAGAAAATGACTAGGTAGTCATTTGTTCCGTATCAGACCTTAGTTTCCTCATCTGTAAAGCAAAGATACTAATAGTAACTTCTTAGTACAGAGCCTGGCACATCAGAAAGAGCTTAATCATTACTATTAACTATCATGACTTTTATTATCGTTGTTGTTGTTATTATTATTATTATTATTATTATTATTGAGACAGAGTCTTGCTCTGTCACCCAAGCTGGAGTGCAGTGGCCAATCTTGGCTCACTAAAACCTCTGTCTCCGGGTTTCAAGCAATTCTCATGTCTCAGCCTCCTAAGCAGCTGGGATTACAAGTGCATGCCACAATGCCCAGCTAATTTTTGTATTTTTTAGTAGAGATGGGTTTTCATCGTGTTGATCAGGCAGGTCTCAAACTCCTGACCTCAAGTGATCCTCCTGCCTCGGCCTCACAAAGTGCTGGGATTAGGGGCATGAGCCACCACACACGGCCCTATTATCATTATTTTTAACAAGCTCCAGTTTTATGCCTGATGTATTTTTCTCTAAAGACTATAATCATACCTTGGCTTTTTATTTTCCCTTGTAGATCTTCCCTAAAATTGCCCATCTAGACAGCCGTCCACAATCTATGTCTACAGATTGGACCAAATTATTCCTCTAAAGGACTAATGTCTTCTTTTCTTTTTTACTCACTACAAAAGCTAGCAAAAATGTTAGCAAAGCTTTTAAAATAATTTCATTTTATTTAAATTGCATCAAAAGCCACAGAATAATTTTTCAGAAGTTGTTTTTTCCTTTCTTGTGTGAATTTTCTAAAAGCATGCTAGAATAATGTAGACTCTGTCTCCACTGGAAATTTTTTTAAAATGGGAGAGTGAAAATCAGAGTCAGCTAAAGAATAGATGCAAAAGTGCTTGGCCCTAGCTTAAGGACATCTGTAAAGCGGGGAGGGGGGTACTTAAAACAGAAGGGCTTCCAAGAAATGATTTCCTTTGTGCTCAGTGATTCTGGAAACACTATAATTGTTATTTGGAAGTGATTCAGGACTTTAAAATTTGTTTTGAAAGTGTATAGCAAACAAAAATCAACAATTTATGTTTCCAAGTTTGAATGAAATAAATTTGAATTCATAACAATATTTATTCAAAATCTATGACATAGAGAAAATATTTGCTTTAATAATGCAGCTGTTCATTTATAGTGTGTGATGGATGCCAACTTATTTTAAAATTTTGCATCCTGTCAAAACCACTTAGAACCACAGGTCTAGAGTAATAAATTTTGAGGGAAGATCCTACTATTAAATGGCCACAAACTTGTGAAACCCCTGTCAGGGAGTTCAATAGGACCAGTTCAGGAGAAGCAGCACCGCCATCCCAGTAAAGGCCAGCCCTTCACCCTTCACACCCTAGACTCCTGCTAGCAGACCCTGTGTTGCCATCTCTGCAGGGCAGGCTTGCACTTCTGCAAAGTCAAACAAACCAATAAGTTTTTGGTAATATTGGTGGTTAAGACATTAGGCCTCGATCTAGATGCTGTCTCAGTTATCTGCTAGATACTATCTCAGTTATCTACTATCTACTATGACTTTAGACAAGTTACTTTTCAGTACATTTCACATACTCAGTCATTTATTCATTAATTCAGTAAATATTTTTGAGCACCTGCACTGTGCCAGCAACTATGTTGTACATTGAGGATATAATCAATGGTTTATAGAAACAAGCGTCATCTTTGTGGCAGACAGCATAGGTTAACTGACTAATGCCCATTATACACCCCCTTTGCCACTACTATTCCACAACTAGCTGCTTGACATGACTTAACTTCCCTCAGTTGTGTTTCTCGACTGTAGAATGGCTGGTTGGGCTATATTTACTCTATGGTCTCATCCAACTCTGTGATGATGTCTGCCTGAATTCTGAGTGTTGTTAAGATCTTACCTTGTGCAAGCACTAAATATAACTGAGCTAGTGGAGGTGCGGGTGGGAACACGGCGGTGGCCGGGGGTGGAATATAAAGCATGAAAGCAGACTAAGGCCTACGAAAGGTACAAGAGGAGTAGGCATTTTCTACATAGCATGTCAACAGGAGAACCACAAATTGTCTCGACCCCAAATATCTCTCCTACCAAAGCTTCTGTCAATGGAGGGGGCATAGAACCTGGGAAATCACATCATGTTCTTCCCAACCACCAAAAATTTTACACCCATAAAGCTAGGCTAAAATAAACATTAAGGGCAGAAAGAGATCACAAATGAGGGAGAATGTCATCTGTCCTGAGGAAGGAGGGAGAGAAAGTTGATACAATTTGCCTTGGTAATGAACTGCACATAATACTGACAGCATGTTATATAATTTGCTTTGGTAATGGACTGCACGTAATACTGACAGCATATGATAAAGAAAATTTGCTATGGAATTTGTAGATGTTGCTATTTGACTGTGGTGGTTTTTGCATTACTTTGGTCATCCTGTTGAATTCTCTAACAGCTAATTCACACCCATCTCCCTCTGAAAGGCCGCCTGAACTCCTGACATCATGCAGGAAAGAAGACAGAGCTTTAGGAGGACTTAGGGACCACAGGAACAGGCCTTAAGCAGTTAAGAAGGGACATTCAAGCCGGCTTTCTTGTCCTCCTTTTCTTGTCCTACACTTTGATAAATCAATGTAGCTAATAAAGATCCTCCCAAGTAGAGGAGAATAAAGAAAATCTTTGAAATGGGATTTTGGGAAGGAGGTTGTGCAGGGAGAATTGGAGTTAGGAAAAAAAGGCTGCATACATTATCTGGATTCATGTTGCTCTAGTGTTAGTTTCCTTCTGTTATTCCTCATTTGGGGTAAAATTTTGCTTAACTAAATAGTTAAGCAAATCTCAGCTTATTTCAGCTGAACTATAGGGTGTGAAGAGAAGGTTCATATATCAGTTAAGGCTCCTTCAGAAGAACAAAACAATTAGGAGGAGATATATATATATTATATATATATATATATATATATGTAGAGAGAGAGAGAGAGAGAGATATTTATCATAAGCATTTGACCATAGGCAATTGTGGGATCTGATTAAGTAGTCTATATGAAGCTGTTGGTTTTGCATTTGGTGCTGGATCCTGAAGTAAGCAGGACAGAAAGTTGGATGGGGAAGATGGATGTGAAGTGAAGGAGAACAAAGACAAGCTGGAACTCACAGAGACTGACCAGCACTGTGTTGGTTCCTCACTGCCTCCAAGCCTTCCATTTTGATGATGCAGTATCCTACAGAAGTTGGTGTCCTTTATCACAGAGTTCAATATGCACATGGTCCAGGAGTCAGAGAAACTGCATGAGGATCCAGCAGGACAGGAACTAAAGGAGCTGCAGGCTTGGCTGTATGCCCAGCCAAGAAAATGAGCCAGAAGATAAATAATAATGTGGATGAGCAAGAGAGAACCCGGTGCCTCTGGATTGGCCTTCCAGACATAAAAAGAATATGGCTACTTCCTCAGTTTTCAAATCTCATGGGCCCCTAACTCAGAAGTATGCAAGGAAGTGACTTCTGGGACATACAATTCCAGCTTAGCTAGACTGACACAATACAAATCCACCACAAATCATTTTCTCCACACTTGTACTTATTAAGTGAGGAAGTAGTGCTCTAGGACCATCACAGTGACAGAATAATCATTAGGTGATTCCAAGGGGATAATGATATAAGACCTGGGGCAGCATAGTCTTGCTGTCCCTCCCCTCCAGAAAATTCCACTTACAGTGCAAACTCATTTACTTGTAACATGGATGGAAGTATTTCCTTAAATATATGCACAACCATGTGTATTCTTCAGTATGAGCTAACAGAACCATCCCTTTAACTTTTTTTTTCCTGTGTGCTGCCTCCCTGCTTCATTACTCAGATGCCTGAAAAGTCCTGGGTGAAGGACTTCCCAGTTCACTATACCTGAAGAATAGCTCTAACCACCAATCTAACAATGTACACATTTATCATTCCTACCAATAAAGTTAAGCCACTTCCAAAAATATTACAGTGCTTAATTATTTTTAAAAAATGTTTTCAATAAGAAGATGCTAAAATTAAAAATTAATATACTTCTGCTTCTTGTTAGGGTATAGAAAGTCTCAAATGACTACTGTTTTCATACTAACAAGAACAAGCTGAGTAAGCTAAAATATCAAAATAAATCATAGTTTTTATGAATCATCAAAGAACTGAGAAGTGAACTTGAGCTTATATGGAACTAAATTCCAAAAAGGAACCAGTCTTTTTAAGAGAAGGGAGATCCATGAATGCTTATATCCCTGTTAGGAAAACAACAGTAAGCCTGCCACTGATAAGGGCATGGAAAAATCAACCTAGCTTTTAACAAATTTTGAATGGTTATATACGGGCTGGCATTACAGATAAGGAGACCAGAAAGCCCCAGTAATACAGTAACTTTGCACTCACTTGCCAATTGTTTCCTACAAAGTTTTTACACAGGGTACAACATGGAAAGCTAGGAACAGAACAAGAGAGCTAGCAGAAATACCTGTGAGGTATATCGAGTATTATCCTAGAGGAAGGGAACAGCCAGTGAACAACGGGAACGAGATCAGAAAGCTCAGAGGTCCCCCTGAGTAAAACTGAGCCTTGTCTTAGTACATGGCAAGCAGAAGGTATACAATGGCCAAATGAGTACATGAAAAGGTACTCAATATCATTAGTCATCTGGGAAACACAAATTGAAAACACAGTGACATATAATATCATACTCACTAAATGGCTACTATCAGAATGACTGGCAATGAATGAATATTAACAAAGATGTGGAGTAACTATTGCAACCATTTTGAGAAAATCAACAGTTTCTTTTTTTTTTTTTTTGGGATAGAGTTTTGCTCCTGTTGCCCAGTCTGGAGTACAGTGGCATGATATCGGCTCACTGCAACCTCCGCCTCCCGGGTTCAAGTGATTCTCCTGCCTCAACCTCCCGAAGAGCTGGTATTACAGGCAGCCGTCAACATGGTCGGCTAATTTTTGTATTTTCAGTAGAGAGGGGGTTTCACCATCTTAGCCAGCTGGTCTTGAACTCCTCACCTCAGGTGATCTGCCCACCTCAGTCTCCCAAAGTGCTGGCATTACAGGTGTGAGCCACTGAGCATTTCTGACAAAACTGTACATACTCCTACTCTATATCCAATTAATTCCACTCGTACGTATTTATCCAAAGGAAATTAAAACTATGTACACAAAAATAAAGACCTTTACTAGAAATTTCACAGCAGCCTTATTCTCAACTTGAAACAATTCAAATGTCCATCAACAGGAGAATGACATATTTACTATTCATTAACAAAAAGGAACAAACTATTGATGCACCTCATATGGATGCACCTCAGAAAATCATATTGCATGAATGGAGCCAGACATAAGAGTAAATACTATACGACTTCAGTTTTACAAAGTCCAAGAACCATAGTGACCACTATAGCTATAGTAATAAAAATCAGAGAGTGGTTGCCCAAAGCAGAGAGGATCTGTGGGAAATGACATCTTTGTACCTGCAAAATCAAGCACAGAATGAAGTGATGTTCTGGGTAACAGAAATATTCTAGATCTCAATTTGGGTGTTGCTTAAATAATTGTATACAGTTTTCAAAACTCATAAAACTATGCATTTAACATCTTTGCATTTTATTATATATAAGTTAGCTCAAGAAAAAAACCTAAAATTAAAAAATACATATTGAAACTATATGTGCTAGTTGGAATAATTTTACTATGAGCCATTCTAATCAACCTGTACAATAGTCAGCAAACAGTTTTGAGATTCCTGTAAACTAAGGTCAAGGGCATGTCCATATTTTACCTAAGAGAAAAGATCTTTGACATATAAAGGTTTGTTAACACATGAACAGGGGGTAAGTAACTATATCAGATTAGTTACCTATCACCTTACAGCTAGCTTTGTCTTCATCTTTATCACTAATTTTTAGCTTTATCTATTACCAATCACCTTGCAAATATGCACTCTGCCTCTACACATCCCTCTCCAACCTATTTCTTAACTTATAATCAGAGATCTATGAAAAATGTAAATATGACAATGATTCCCTCTTGGCTACAAATAAAATCCAGACTTCATAGTGTGGCAAATAAGATACTACATAACTCCACCTATATATACCTCTTGAGCAAGGAGCCAAGAAGCCTCCTACCACTCCTAGCATTGTACCTTCAAGTCTTGTAAAAACCTGTTGTTAAAATGTCCTTGCAAACACCATTGTTTAAAATCACCATGCCTTGCTCATACTCTTCCCTTTGCCTAGAAAGCCTGTTCTGCCTGTCTTATCCTGAATAACTTATTCATCCTTACCAGACTTAGCTCAGGTGTCATCTTTTCAGGACATGATTCTTGAACCATCTCATTCCCACAGCACCTACTACAGACTTAGCTTTGAGCATATCATTACTTCACCTACAAATACTTATTGAGTGTCTACTATGTGCCAAGCACAGTTTCAGTCCTTAAAATACATCAATTAGCTGAAACAAACCATCTTCTTAACCTCATGTAAATTTGACAGTTTGCCTTTTCAAGCTAAACCACAAATTCCGTGAAGTTAAGTCATAGATTTTCATCTCTGTACTTGTAGCACTAAGCACTGTGCCTGGCACATAATAGCTGCTCAGCACAAATTCTTGTGATTTGAAATGAAGCAAAGGATGGGATAGGACATGTGATGGATACATGCTGATTAGTAGGGACTGAGATGAGAAGATTAATTCAGAGCTGCCTGTGGCGCACAAGCCAAAGAAGAAGACTCTCAGCTGTAGGAAACAACAGAACAGCTCTGGAAACCATGGAGAGATGAAGTACAGAAACCAGGCTTCACTTACCGCACAATCTTGCCTAGAGCTGCCCTACATGAAACAGCCAGAAATAATTTCAAGACCACATACGTGCTGAGTTTTTAGTGGTGGCAGATCCCTGCTGACATCCCACCCGAGGATATTTGATTGCTCTGCCATATTCTAAACCAGATGTCTTTGGATGGCAATCTACTTTCTCTCACCTTGGGGTGGCCAGAGGGGAAGTGGATTAGAGGTAGGTGGGCCATAGGGTGAGGGTTTTAAAAATTATATTCCATGACTGATTGCCTGAGATTATGTATGAGGTGTGATTATAAAGTAATGAGAACCATTTTCATGTGTGACTTGTCTTATGTTTTAGTTACACCTCATATGTGGAATGTGTGTCATTTTATACAATGTTTAAAAATTACCACAAGCTAGGGTATTTGGCAGGAAATGTTAAAATTGTTACTGAGTGCTCCTTTGCAAGGTAATGATACTCTGGTTTGAAGGGTCTTTTCTTATGAGAATATGAGAATAAGGGTCTTTTCTTTTGAGAATATGCAATTCCAGACATATTCACCTAAGAAAGGAAGAGAGAAATATTTATGAAGTTGTGATCATCTACACGCTCTGCAGGCTTTTGACAGTTCTTATAAATTACTTGGCAATAATGATAAATTAAACTTTTGATGAATATATCTTGGACATATATTTAGGATAAAGGAGGGAATTAAAATTATGAAAATGAGAATAGTAAAGTATTTGTATACTCAATAATCATCATAATTCTTGCAAGCATTTGCCATTATTATCCAAATGTTATTTAACTGAATCTAGGCAGGGACCGGACAGACATTATAATGCTAAGCAGAGGGTCATATGGACTTTCGTGAAAGAGTGCCTAGTGTATCTACAAGAATCCTATTTTCTGAGTAAGCAAGAGAATAACCCCATTTTAAGAGCCTAAGATTAGAAGTTAAAGATGTCAAATGTGGAAGAAATAACAAAAATAAAAACAGTCCATTATGAGGTTTATAATAACTGGATTCTGTCTGTGGGCGCAGGGAGCTAAATTTCTTCACGGTCAATATTAGACCTTGAGGGACAAACATAGCCAAACCAGCATGAGAAGCATAAAAGCAGCAGAAGCCAGAGTTGTACCCAGCAGACTATGAAAAGAGGAATTCAGAGAGCCATTTTATCTGGAGTGTGTAATTTCAAAATGACATAGAGTAGTAGTTGTCAAACTTTATGGTTCATAGAAATCACCTGGGGTGTTTGTTAGAAGTATCAATTCCCCATTAAGGGTGGAATAAGATCTGCTTTGATTCTAATGCAGGTGGCCTTCTAACCATATTTTTTAAGGAGCACATAGAAAGGAGGGATTCTTACATAGTTATGATTTGTTGTTACAACTTTACTACATAACCTAATGGTGATAAGACTGAGATAAAGAAAGATTCAGCAAAATTTTCATTTTGGGAATAAATCTGTTTTAAAATGTTTTCTTTGGAGTTTAATTATTTGAGGGGGTCTATATCCTTTAGGGTATATTAAAAAAATGCAGTGAGAACTTAATTTTCTCTGGACTATGATTAATGACCTGAAGGTCATGAAGAAATAGGGGAAATAACATAATATAAAATTTAAGGTTACATTTTCAAAGCCAAAGGTTATAATAAATAATCAAGATGGATAGATCAGTGTTGCCAGAGGGTGATGATTGGACATGGAAACCAGGTCAGAGGCATTCATATTTGTACTGATCTAATTTTAGTATGCATATAGAGAATCCTTGCTGAGAACTGATTTTGCAAATTTTGCCCAGAATTGCAAATGTGAGCTCAGAATGTACTACTCCCACAGCCTCCAAGGGGTCCATGGCTGAGCTTGTCCCATCTGCCAGGGGATTCTACCATTTGTGTAAAAGTAGCAGCTGCCACTTCTTTATGTTGATGTGAAACTCTTAAGCAAAATAAAAGATTGGCATCTGGGCTTAATTCTACTTTGATGGACACTTTTTCATGCTATATTTGTAATGATTCCAGGGGGGATTTTTGAAATAATTAATGAGAAGAATGCATTTCTCAAAATTCCCATTTGAGTTTGATGTAGGGCAGGTTCTTGGCTTTGCTCAGGAAAGAATTCAAGAGTGAGCCAGTGGTAGAAGAAAGCAGTTTTATTGAGGCAGCAGCAGTGTTACAGCTCTGGGATTGCTCCTGCAGAGCAGGGTTACCCCAGAGGAAGTGTGTCGAGAGTAGCAGCATATGGACAGTTTGCAGTCACATTTATACCTACTTTTAATGACATGCTAATTATGGGATGGGTTATTAAGGAATAGAAAATGGGCAGTAACTTCCTTGTGTTGCCATGGCATTAGTAAACTGGCATGGCAGTGGTGGGAGTGTCTTATGGTGATGAGCAGCAGGAGATACGTTCAGCACCACTTCCCTGTTTCAGCCAGTCTTCAATCTGGTCTGGAGATGAGTTCCACCTGCCTCCTACCTCAGGTTCTTGTACATGTTTTATTACAAATAAGTCTGTCAGAGAGAAACAGGATCTTATTACTTATGCTAGTACAAATAGGATTGATAAGGTGCTATATAAGCAAATACAGGAAAAGACTAACTTTTACCTAGTTTAAGTGTGGTACTTCCACATAACAGTAGCTATGCATGTGAGGTTTTAAGATCATTGAAAATATGTTTATGAAAATGACATGAGGAAAAAAAACTTCCTTTTCAATGCCATTAGGAACATGGGGAAGAGAGAAACACGTGTAAAAAAAATGCACAGTTGCTATGATTCAAGTATATACAGATTGAAAAGGGGGTAAAAAGGACAGAGTGAGTAATTTTACCTGGACTTGACTAAAAATCCATCCTAGCAGAGATGGGCTGAGTCTTTTATAAAAATGGATAGACAAGGTGGAAAAGTGCATTGCATACAAGGGGAATATCATGCATATTGAAGGAACCACGAGGAGTTTGATAGGCTATAAGATGGGCAAGATAAATGTGAAAACTAGAGATTTAGCCAGAAACAGGGAGTGACAGGAGTAACAGTTCAAGAGGCTGGTCTGATTGGGAATAAAATGAGAATCACTGGGGGTAAGGCTCCTGCATCAGGACTTTTAAATAGCTCTAAAGGTGATTATTATGTATTGCCCAGATTGATAACTACTGCCCTACTGCATCCTTTCCAATTTAGCACGCATAATATATATGAATAGTCAACATTTGATGTGGGGCTTATATATACATAATACCATAACTCAAGCAATGTTTCTTTATCATTACTCCTGCACACAACCAAACTACTATTGTCAGTGAAGTTAGGATAGCCTGTGTGGAAAAGACATGAGAAAGGGGATGGAGGTTTCGGTAGAAGACTTCTCCAACAGTCCTGGTAATCAGCCCCCATGAAGACAGGCAGTATCACAGGGGATGAATAGTAGGGGATGGATATAAGGTAATGGTAAGGAGGCAGAAGTGGCAAGACTTGATCACAGATGCAAGAAGGAGAAGGAGAAATCAACAGGGGCTCAGAGGTGGTTTGAGTGATTCTGTGGATGAACCTAGCATAAATTTTCCCACCTAAAAATATTCAGATCTTACCCACCTGTGATGGTTAAAATTAGATGTCAAATTCATTGGGCCAGCAGATGATCGAACATTATTTCTGGGTGTGTCTGTGAGGGTGTGTATTAGTTTGGTTGGGCTTCTATGCTGAAATACCATAGACTGGTCAACTTATAAACAATGGAAATTTATTTTTCACAGTCTGGAGGCTGGGAAGTTCAAGATCAAGATGCTGGCAGATTTGGCACTTGGTAAGGATTCACTTTCTCTTAGGTGATACCTTCTTGCTCTGTCCTCCCATGGTAGAAGGGGTGAATGAGCTCTCTGCAACCTCTTTCACAAGTGCACTAATCCCATTCATGATAGCAGAGCCTTCATGACTCAATTACCTCCCAAAAGACTCCATATCTTCATACCATCACCTTGTGGGTTAGATTTCCACATATGAATTTGTGAGTGGGGAGGACACAAACATTCAGTCCACAGCAGGATGTTTCCAGATTAGATTCACATTTAAATTGCTGAACTCAGTAGGCTGCTGTCCCCAGTGTGAGCAGGCATTATATTTGAGGTTCTGAAAAGGGAGACAAAGGAGAAATTAGCCCTTTTTGCTTCCTGCCAGCTGCATGAGCTGGGATATCAATCTTCTCCTGCCCTTGGACTGGAATGTACACCATTGACTCCCCTGGTTCCCAAGGCTTCCCAACTGGAACTGGAATCACACCACTGGCTTTCCTCACACTCCAGCTTGCAGACTGCAAACTATGGGACTTCTCTGCCTCCATAATCAGATGAGTCAATGCCTCATAATAAATACCCTCCTGTTTACAGACGTATCCTATCGATTCTGTTTATCTAGAAAACCGACTACTCTATCCTACCAAAACCAGCAGAAACACCACTTTTTCCATGCAATCTCTGCTATTCCCAATAGATAGTGATCTCTTCTGACAATCCATAGGAACTTACCTTTATTTCTTTGTAGTATTTAATATTTCTAGCCATTTACTGAAATAATGCACATGTGAATCTATATGGTAGGTAATCCATTAAAATCTCTTTCCTATCTAAGGACTTAAAAGTCTGTTTAGTGAATAAATGAAAGTTGAGCTATTATGCCTCCTGAAAGTTCCTACTCTGAGATATTGGTTCAAAGCCAGTGTTCTTAATCCTTTTTGTGTATCTGGATCGTGTTGGCAATCTGGCAAAGCTTACAGATCCCATTTAGAACAATGTTTTTAAATGTATAAAATAAATTTCACAGATTTATTTTAAAAAATCATTTATACTGAAATATAGTTATCAAAGCAGTTTTGAAAAACAAATTTGCAATAGAATAACATTTGATTCTATATCAATGTATCAAATAAAGTATATTTAAAATACAGACAAATTAAAAGTAAATTTATTTTTTAAAGACTTGGGAGGATGTTGTTTTTATTCTTAATAAGAATATTAAACTGTGGCAAAGTCTTTGAAAAAGCTATAGGCATGTCACGTTGGATAAAAAACTGATTTTGGCCAGCTGTGGTGGTTCACACCTGTAATCCCAACACTTTGGGAGGCCAAGGCGGGAGGATCACGAGGTCAGGAGATCGAGACCATCCTGGCCAACATGGTGAAACCCCATCTCTACTAAAAATACAAAAATTAGCTGGGCGTGGTGGTGCACACCTGTAGTCCCAGCTACTCAGGAGGCTGAGGCAGGAGGATTGCTTAAACTAGGGAGTTGGAGGTTGGAGTGAGCTGCCAAGATCTCACCACTGCCCTCCAGCCTGGCAACAGAGTGAGACTCTATCTCAAAAAAACCAACAAACAAACAAACAAACAAAAAACTCATTTTAATTTTTTTGTTATTATGTGTTACAAGTATTAAAAATCTTGATTTGCAAAGATAAGCTACTACAAATGGATTAAAACTTTCATAGCTACTTTACAAGACAGAGATAGCTTTTTTCAAGAAACGCATGAATTCTCCATGATTTTTTTTAGTTAAATCCCAGTTGTAGTTCAGTTTTTCAACTAAAGACTAATAAATTCCTCTTTGGGTAGATTATCAACTTAATATGCTTTATATCAAAGAGAAAAAAGAGAAGATAGTCCATAGTTCAACTTTGATGCCATCAAAATAAAATTACTTGTAAAGCTTTCTGGAATGTTTCCAAATTTCCTTTAAAGAAATTGGCAAAGAATTCTGCATCTCATGTTCAGAGGGTAAAGCATCACCTCCAGTGTTGACAGCTGGCAAGGATGTCCATATTAGCAGTTTAGGCAAGAAAGTTTGTATATTTCCAAGGGTATCCATTATGGTGACATTAAGACCCATGCACTGTGTTCAGAAGGCTCTTGTCTTATACACCATTAAGAATTCCTATTTAAACTAGTTTTGAAAAAAATTTTAAAGCAATAAGAATTACTCATTTCTTCCTCATATTGATCAACAAATAATTGTAGATACAAAATACTGTAAAGCAGTATGAATGTGCAGGCCACCACTGTGAGAATACATGACTTCATGTTTGGGGATGGTAGAGTTGATCAATAGCTGGCCAGCAACATTGCACACTATAGTCATAAAGATTATGATTTCATGTGATCTTTCTAATTTAGAAGTAATAATGAATATATTTTTGCAATATCCACAACAACTGTGATGTGATATGAAAATGTCTGAGTTTTTTTGGTAACAAACTCACAGGCATACTTATACTGTTGTGGTTTATTATTAATAACTAGGCTCATAACTGAAGGGCAGTTAGAGTTAGTTATCACAAATGCGTATCTTTTTCTATCCAAGTTCATGAGCCCCCAAAATTCTGACTTCTTTTCACAGAAGCCCTATGCTAAAGGTAACTGGGACTATAAGTTTACTTCTGAAATTCCAAAGAAAAAGTATCAGATGTAATACCCATACATTTTCATTGTCCAAACCACCTTTGGAAGCACAAACAGACATATTAATATACCTTCAGTATATTAATAATTACACCAGAAAAACATTCTCCAAATTATCATTCTGGGCAAACTGAGATGTTTGGCCATGATACCCAAGGTAGAAAGACTAAAATGGAAAAAATATATACTACAGAAGTCAAGGATGGGTTTATTTTCACAGAGATTCAATTCACCCCTTTAACAAAGAATCACAGAATCTGAGAGAATAAGTAACTCCAATTCAAATTAATAGTTAGAATTTTTTGCTTGTCTCTTAGCAAGTGTAATAAGCCACAGTCATCAATAAAGTATTTTTCTCATATGTGAAAGTAATTTAAAGGGTTTTTTTTGGCACAATGCAAAATTTGCATTTATCCAATATTCACTTTCTATTAAAAATTTATCCTGGTTTGGGCAAATTATCTCGACATGCAAGTCTAAATTATTAAAATATTTAAAAGATGATCTTTTTGATCAATTACTGTATCATTTCCTGTTGTCATCCATGATTCTATGGTGGGTGCTTTATGAGTTCCTTATGCAAGAAAAGTAGGATAGGTATCATAATGGTTGACCATAGGCCTATAAATTGGTATTCAAGAGCTTGAGCATGCAAGGTAGGTAGAGATTTGCTGAGCCTGACATTTTTCCCTGCAAACTCACCAGACCATAGTGTCCCAGTCCTCCTGAAGACACAGGTGCAGGGAAGAGGTAAACTGCTGCAGCGTCTGTAATTCTTCTCAAGAGCCAAAGGAATCTCAGAAGGCCTGGTAAGGTCACAGGCTCTCCTTTATGGAGATGGAAAATTAAGTGAAAGAAAGAGACTGGGTCAGAAAGAAGAAAGACTACTTTTTTAGAGGTATACTATATACCAAATATTTAGCATATTACCTCATTTAAAAACAAATGTGTAAAAGTGCTGTTATTCCCACTTTGTTATAGAGGAAATTTAGGATCAAAAGATTAATTTGCTGAAGGTTACAAAGCCAGAAAGTGCCAGAGTCGAGTTTTGAACCCTGATCTTTCAGTCCCCTGCACTCTGCTCCACACTGACGTCTCAACCCAGTTTAAGACATCAAGAAGGAAATGGTGTTTCCTGTGCCTACTTCTTGCCCCAGGAATAATGCCTTCACTTCCTTCCGAATCAAAAGATGGTGAGGAACGGAAGCACAAAGGCTTGAGTTTCTGAGAGAAAAAACTCAGGTCCTTAGGAGTATCAATCAGGAATATTAAGGTTAAGTAGCCCCCGCTACAAATGTCGTTGGGCTATAAGAACAGAAAGTCAAGGTTTTTCCACAGCCCAATACTATTCTCATTATGATACAATACACTCATCAGGTTTTCAACCAAGTCAATTATGATTTGTATTCATTGTAATGCCAATACAGATTCATCACAATGTATGTAGAAAACATGACTTGAAATATTGTTTCATCAGTTCTTTCCCATGCTCCTATTCCATCCCACATTTTTTAGGCCTGAGCCATGTAAACGGAGCTGTTTCTGATTAGCAAAATTAGCTTCCCTCCCTTGTGGGTTAACATGTAACACAAAAGCCTTAACTTGAAGATAAGACTGATTGCCCTTTTTGAGTAAAAAGCTTTCAACAGAAATCACAGTTAATTGGAAAAGTTTCCCTTGTGATATAAACCAAAGGGGGGAAAAAACAGGCACTACAATAAAAAATTATCAGAAATTTTATTTTTATCCTAAAAGGCAACATAAATTTAATAGCAATGGTAATTATACAGTTTATATTTATCTATTATAATTTTCTGTCAAGGTACTCCATAAATGTAAATAAGATTACAGTATTTTAAAAAATAACTGAAGAGGGAGGCTTCATTAATTCTTTCATTGATTAATCCATTTATTTAGCATCAACAATGTTTTACATATCAGCAATGTGCTTGGCACAAAAAAATACAGAAATAAATAAGACAGATGAAATGCCTGCCCTTATGGAGCTCATAAACTAATAAATACAAAAACGTTTTTAGAGTATCCAGTCTTTGATCCTCATTTCTGTCAGTAGAAGTCTATGCAAACATAGCGAGGGAGGTTAAAAGGAGCAATAGATTTTAAGTCAAAAGGCCAGATATCGTTCTCACCCCAATTCCACCACTATCTCCATTAACATCTTACTTAAGATCCTTTTTTAGAAATGATAGGAACCAATTCATATCAGTTTAGGAAAAATAAAGGAAATTTACTAATATATATGGTAGGGATGATATTTCTTAACATGCAAATATCACCGGTTTCTCTCAAAACTTCTCTTCCCTCCATAGCCTTCTCCCAAGTTTCCACATTGTCGTGCTGGACAGTGAAGATAATGAGAAGAAAGAATAGGAGAGGAAAGGCAGGAAAAAACGAAGAAACAGAGTGGGAACAATGAGACGTAAATCCATGCCTGTTGGAGTGGAAGGGAGAATTTTTTCAATGTGTCCTCTGAGTAGTTCCAAAATAGGACTGGGGAACTAGGAATCAGATGAAAGCGGTTTTTAAACAAATGTTCCTAGGGGTTACGAATTGATACGTAAGAAACCCAAGAAAGACAGGAATTCCTTTTAGATTACTTTTTATGTGCTTCTTTATGATTCTTGCAGACACTAGGTTAAGTGGAAGCCCTACTTCCATCGGAGTTATATTTAATAAGCTCTTTACTTCATTTTCAAGCACTACATTTCAACAAAAATTTAAAATGTCTTCTTTAGTCTATCCAACGTGTACTCCAAGCTCTCTCACAGATGCTGTGAGAGGTGCCTGTCTCAGGAAACTAAGTGCAGCCATAAAGTCTGAACTCTGAACACATGACTCCACAGCAGTTCTCTCTCTCTCTCTCTCTCTCTCTCTCTCTCTCTCTCTCTC
>NW_012112142.1:2980145-2981778 GCF_000951035.1 Colobus angolensis palliatus | reverse complement strand
CAAAAGCAATATATTTGTTATTTATAATAACAAGCAATAGCATGTTGACTCCGACCCTGCATCTTCTCTCAAACAACCTTTTTGATTTAAAGCCAGTGCGACTGCTTTGGAGCTCAGGTGACTGGATTGCAATTCGAAGGGGCTTTTTCTTTCTCAGAGCAATGTTTGTTACCCTTTCAGAGTCACAGCATCCTCCGAGTCAATGATGAAAACTAGCGGAACTCCGAGTCAATGATGAAAACTAGGGGAACTCTTCCCACAAAAACACTCACCCATTCCTACACACAACATTTTGGATGTGATTTCAGGGGCTCCATAAACCCATTGAAGCCTATACAGGTAACAAGTAAAGAACCTCTTCTCTAGCTGAAGACACAGAGAACCCCCAGAGGCTTAGTAACCTCCACTTCTTCTCTCTATTAAGAGAAGAAAGGGAAAAGTCACTTTCAATAGAGTTCACTGTGGCAAATGAATGAAAGCAGAAAATCTGAGGCATGAGTAGAGAAGAAAAAAAGGAGAGGGAAAAAAAACCCTACATCCTGTTAGAAGGTTACAAATTTCATTTTTATCTCTCCAAAGATCATTTGTTTTTCAATTTGTCAAACAGTAAGCATTCTTCCTCATGTCATGCTGGAACAAGAATTAATGTATTTCTGTCTTGTTTATTTCCTTTGGTAAAAATGGCTTTTTAAAAATTCATGATGGTAACACTATGCAGTAGGATGATTCATTCATTATTAGTTTCTACTGCAAAACAACAAAAATGTGAACATGAAGGTTATATAATATTTACAATCAGATATATATATACACTCACACAAAATGAGATGTCAGCATGTCCCCTCAACTTGCATTTAAATGACTAATTTAAATCAGTTTAGACAGTATTCTACTTAAACTAGAAATTCAATTATTTATTCTACTAATTGTGTCACCTACTCATAAAGTAAATGGATAAATTTTGTTAGCGTAAACATGCAATCTAGAAAATTTGGGCCAAAGCCACTATTTATAAATAGATTTTCAGCTTGAATTATGTGAAAGTCGTCACATTTACCAACACAGAGATGCAAGTATTTCAACAGAACAAACTGTCAAATCAAATCTGTTGTTCTTATGTTCCATCTAACATACTAAATCATACAGACATTTACCTAAACCATGTAGGAATCTAGCTAGTATCTAGTCTCCCAAGATAATGCATAACTTGGAATCATCCTTGACATGAATTAAGCTTCACAAGGCTTTGGGCTTTCTTCAGTGCCCTATGGCTGTCCTTTGCCGAGTTGTTCACATTTGCCCTCACTACACCACAATCAAAGTCCTACCTATGATTTTTACTAGCTTTGAGAACTTTCACAAGTTACTTGGCTTCTCTGGGCCTCAGTGTTCTTATCTGTAGAGTAGGATGACCTGATGGATTATTGTAAGGACGAAATAGGAAAATGTGTGTGCCCTATACAGTGCCAAGCACATATTAAGTACTCAACAAATGATAAATTGTTCATGCTAAAAAAGTTTACAAAAGACAATGGATGAATTCCCAATTGTTCTCCCCTGCTGTGGACATTAACCTGCACTTCAAAAGACATACACACAAGGATATTCTTGTCTTATAAAATTTAAAAATTCA
>NW_012112142.1:2966442-2978640 GCF_000951035.1 Colobus angolensis palliatus | reverse complement strand
TTGAATCATTCAACTTAAAAATTAACAAAATATATTGACCTTGTACCTATCCAACCTAATGCCCACTTCTCTGCTTTGATTCTGCATTATTTAGGAATAGATGTGGTTAACAGTGGGGGCAAGTGGAGAATAATGCAAGTGTTTCTTCGCTTATATTAAAGAAGTCCAAATGTAGGTGATCCATTGAGTTATCAGACACCCGGACCCTTCTATCATTTTTTTCCCACTGCATTGGATTTGGATACCATGCTCTAAGTTACTTCATGGCCCGGAATGGCTGCTTTTGCGGTGCTAGTCATCACATGACACATTCCAAGCAGTAGGAAAAAGAAAGAAGGGAAGGGCAAAAGTAGGACTCCTCCCAGGTGAATCGCTACCATTTAAGAAACCTACCCAGAAACATGATGTCAAGCACCTGGTCATATGGCCACAAGGGTGGCTGGAAATGAAGTCTAGACAGCAAAGTCTAGGGGAAAAAAATGTGAGGCTCTGCTTCTAGATAAAAGGGGAAGATGGATGTTAAGAAGGCAACTAGTGTCTTTTCCACGCCTTCACACACAGCAACACTTGTCAGAAAAGGAGAGTAGTTGATATTCATGCTCCTCACACTTACTTCACTCAGTATTCAACCGCCTCCACTCCCCTGAAACTATTCTTGTCAAAGTCAGCAACTTCCAAATTGCCACGTTAATGAAATGCTTCCATCTTCATATGTTTTTGCTTCTGAGCAGCACATCGCACCCTTTACCAGCCCTTCCCTCTGGAGACCTTCCCCCTCTTGGCCTTACTACTCATACACTCCTGGTTTCCCTGCAACCTCTTGCCTATTCCTTCTGTCTTCTTTGCTGGTTGCTTCTTCTCTGACCTCTTCTTTGACGACATACTACCTCCAAGTGAACATATATAACCTGCAGCTTTAAATATCATCTACATTCTAATAACACCTAAAAGCATATCACCAGCCCGACCTCTCCTCTGAGCAGATAGCTATGTTTACAAATGTCTACTTAACACCTACCCATTGGATCTCAAATGCAGGCTGTTCAAAATGACACTCTTGATTTCTAAATAAAAGCAGAATAAGCAACTGCTCTTCAGATTTCCCTAGCTCTGTAAATGAATAACCATCCGCACAGAGTTGCTCAAGCCTTAACACCAATAGTCTTGGCTCTGGTTCTTCTTCCACCCTCAGACATTCAATTCACAAGTAGAATGCTGTTAGTTCCACTTCTAAAACACATTCCAAATCTGCCCACTTCTCTCTACCTCCACTGCTGCTACCCCGGTGCAAAGTTCCAAACCAACACCATTTTTCACCTGGAGTGTGGAACTAACTGCCTGCAATAAACTGAACGTTCATGTTTCCCCCAAACTCTTATGTTGAAATTCTATCCCCAAGGTGATGGTATTAGGAGGTGGGTACTTTGGAAGGTGATTAGGTTATGGGGCAGAGCCCTCAGGAATGAGATGAGTGCCCTTATCAAAGAGGCCCCAGAGAGCTCATTCGCCCCTTCTACCATGTGAGGACCCAGCAGGAAGGCACCATCTATGCACCAGTAAACAGGCCCTCACCGGATGCCAACCCTGACAGTGCCTTCATCTTGGACTTTCCACCCTCCAGAACTATGAGAAAGAGAAGTTTCTGTTGTTTATCAGCCATGTAGTCTGTGGTATTTTGTCATAGCAGCCCCTACAAACTAAGACACCACCTAACTGATTTACCAGCTTTCACTTTTACCAGCTTTTAAAAACATAAACCAGCAGAAGACACTTCACTGGCTTCCAATTTCGCTAAGAATCAAATCAAATGGCTTGCAAGACTCTTTGAGATGTAGACCCTGCCTACCTCTCGGTCCTCAGCTCATAACTCCCTCCCCACTTCTGGCTACACTTCAGCTACATTGGGCTTCTTTCTCTTCCTTCTACATATCAGGCTCATTTTTGTTTCAGATTTCTTGCATTTGCTGCCTTTCCATCTATAGTATTGTTCCCTCCAGAGCATCACCTAGTTGGTCTCTTTTTGCCATTTATGTCTGTCAGATGTCACCGCCTCCGAGACCCTCCCTTTACCACCTCATCACCTCATCTGACATGGTATGCCATTCACCGGGCCTCACCCTTTTGCTCTACATGCCTTTTGCTTTTTGTTCATATCCCTTACCCTTTATTGTTTTTCTGCATATTAAAATGTAGGCTCCATTACGGCATAGAGCTTGTCTGTCTTGTTTTCACTATATCCTCAGCTGTGTCTAGGATAACTATTTGTTAGCTGAACCCACGCATATTTACATGAAGAGCTGGGCAGAAACACTGTATGAAATGCAGGAGGAGATGGAGGGAGACTCTGAAATACAGAATCTTCACATTCAGTCATATGAAATCAACTTTTACCCAAGCCACTCCAAGCTGTTGTAAATAAAGGAGAAATTAACTCATGTCCAGTGTGACCCATAAGATAGTTCCAAGCATCAGGAAAGGCAGAAAATGGGGAAATGAGCAATTAGGTCAGAAGCAAAGCAGGCATAGAACAGGCTAGGGTGGATTCTGCAGGAAGGACTACAGCAAGTGGCTAAAAATCAAACCATGAACAGCCCAAGTCTATCAAAGTTTCCCTATTATGTGAATTCTGGGATGTGAGGCAGCATTGGGGCTCACTTCCATAGCAACTAGGTAGGAGTTTAAACCCAGGAAGAAACTATCCCAGGACAGAGAAGACATTTGTACCTTGGGCAGACAGTGTCATTTAGCCAGTATGGGTCATGTGACAATGGATGCAGGGAAACTGGTTAGTCCATTTTCTGCTGCTATAAGAGAATACTAGAGATTAGGTAATTTACAAACAACAGAAATTTATTTGGTTCATGATTCTGGAGGCTGGCAAGTCCAAGAGCCTGGTGATGGCCTCTGATGAGAATCTTCCTGCTGTGCTATCCTCTGGCAGAAGATAGATGGTAGAGGGCAAGTGAACAGAGCACATAAGACAGAGGAAATCTGGCTGAACTCATCCTCTTATCAGGGGCCCACTCCCTCGATAACTCACTCATTCCTGTAATAAGGGCATTAATCCGTTCATGAGGACAGAGACAGAGCCCTCCTGACCTAATCAACTCTAAGATTCCCACCTCTTAATGCCATCATAATTGCAATTAAATTTCAACATGAGTTTTAAAGGAGGCATTCAAGCTGCAGCAGCGTATAATTCTGTTGTAATACTTCCTAAGGTACTTATGGGTTTATCACTGGATTGGAAGCACACCAACAGTAAAGTTGTACTCTATGATATCGAAACAAGTAGGCCACTTTTGACCTATAAAAACAGCAATTTCAGGTAACTCAACTAACTACTATTATATTTATTACTCCATCACAAATAATTATTTATTATTCATCTTTGTGTGTTCCATAGCTTCTATTCCCAATGTTTCTCTGTAGTAGCTGCTCAGTGAATAATGCATGAGAATCCCAAATGAATCACGTACTACACAAAGCAATGAGATAAGTTTCAGGGAATGAATAGAAATCCTTGGAGAGGAAGGGGAGGAGAGCACTAATTATTGGGTACATTTTTAAGCTGGAGAAGACAGGGGAGACTCTGTGTTTTGCATACATAAATTTAACCTTTACAACTATCTGCTACTACTTTCTCCCTGTGGCCTATTAGGAAACTGAAGCTTAGAGAAGTCTGAAAACTTGTTCAAGTCACATGACTAATATGGGATCCATGTGCTTGTCACACTGTAAACTCTTACTCAACATCATGCCAGGAAGCTATTTTAGCTGATGAAAAAAATTTGTCTCTTTGGAATAACATTTGTGACTGAGCAATGGCAATCAGGTGATCATCAGTAGATACATAAACACTCCTCTCATCAAGGAATGAAAACATTGTATTTTTGCTAGTTTACAGGTTGTAATTGTTAAGTTTGAAGTGCATTCCATCACTACATTTTCTCGTCAATTTATCAAATTTGTATTCAAAGTAAAACACTAATGAATCATGAAACTTAAGAGCTCTTTGGGGCACCTTGCTGTTTTCACCACAGACACACAGTCTTCAGCCTCCCTTGGATAAAAATTGTCCCTCTGGCTCCTTAACCAAATTGAATGTCTTTAGCCCTTTTAAAATAAACCCACCAAGCTCACTTTTGGCAGTGCACTAAGTGAGCTGTGCACTAGTTCAATGGGTCAGAACACAGGGTGATGCTGCCTTCAGGTTTCTACCTTATAAGACTGATAAGCCCCTTTTCTGGAAGTTTTAGGCTTGGGTTAACTCCACCTATTCCACAAATTCTTCCCATAACTTTCCCATCAGAAGTAGTCTTTCTTTCTCTTTTACCCACATCTCGCTCGGTGTGTGTCTTAGTCCATATTGATCAAGCAGGTGGGGCCAAGCAAATCTGAGGAGTCTAACACACCCATTTGTATTCATGTGTGGGACATCAATAGTCAGATGTACAGTTCTTCTGCCAGCCTAGCCTAGCAAAAAAAAAATCCTAGCCACTGCCATTCATTTCCCAACTCCCCGAGCTATCCCACATCTGCCTTGAGGGAAGGCCAGGCTTCAACATAATCTCCATTACACCCATAATGACAGTACCTACATCAGCCTTGGGACCCATGCCTAACCTAGCTTAAAGCCACAGAAGTTTCGCCTCTGGTAAAGTATAGTACCACTGGGCATGGAATCTGGCTTCCCCAAGGAGGGTGTATAATTCAGCTAGTACGTGTTAGAGGAGGAATTGGAAATAATTCATTCAAGAGAATTTTTTTTTTCTGACATGGAGTTTCACTCTGTCACCCAGGCTAGAGTGCAGTGGTGCGATCTCAGCTCATAGCAACCTCTGCCTCCCGGGTTCAAGCAATTCTTATGCCTCAGCTTCCCAAGTAGCTGGGATTGCAGGTGCCCACCACCATGTCTGGCTATTTTGTGTTGGGCACTATTCTAGAACCTGGGGAATCCACGGTAAACCAAAGTTCCTATTCTCGAGAAGCTCACATTCTCTTGGGGAACCTGAAGTTTTCTGACTGGGAGCATGTGCTCTTAAACTTTGTGGCATATTGCAAATTCCAGTGACCACCTAATATGTGTGTGTGTGTGTATATATATGTGTGTGTGTGTGTATATATGTGTGTGTGTGTATATATATATGTGTGTGTGTGTGTATATATATATATATATTTAATTTTCATTGTAATATTTGGTAACAAAAGACGAACTGAATATATATAAGGATCCAGATATAACAAAAATGACCCAAAACACTGCATCTCTAAGAGTTCTAATATTATCCTAAATAACATTAGAGGGTGTACTGGGCATGATTCAATGTAGCAAAGAAAAACCACTCCCCATATTTTAAACGGAAAAAGATTTAACACATGGAATTCATTGTTAAGAAAATCCCTGACAGAGCTTGGTCTCTAGAAATGAATCCTAGATCTACTCCTTAGAACCAAGTCACTATTCCTCTGAGGCCACCAATGGAACAATTGGGTTCGAGAACACATGGTCATAGCTATAATGAAGAAATTAGGAAGTGGGAATCAAGAAGCTGAACGTGGTCTTCAGCTTCCTCTCCACAGGGAGCTGGAGAATAGACACAATAACATTGCTACCAGGAAATTTCACAGTTCATGACTTTGTTTGCCAATGAAATCAGGCAAAAGTCAGGAAAATAGGCTCCACTTCACTTTTACATCCCAGATCTCATGCAAGTATACCAAATTGGAAAAACTGTCTTGGGAAATGAAATCTTCACCTTTCCAAACTCTGCAGTAGAGAAAAACATACCAGAAGAATGATGAACTACACATGGAATTAGCCAGTCCACAGTGTCTACCACATAGAATAAAAGACTGAGGTTACCATGCTGAGAGACCACTATGGAGCTACTTAAGTCAAGTCACATCTCCAGCTCAGTGCCTGGCACAACATCTGACACATATTAGATGCTCAACAAATATTTAATAGATAAAGGAATGAATCAATGAATAAATACATTGTGGACAACGTAAAAATGAACCATAATAGCTTTTTTCTTTTATGCTTTTTAAAAAATATATTTTAAATGATGTAGGGATGGTTGGTTGTTCACTCCTTTCAAATACAAACTGTAATATTCTTGGCTTTTCCATTTTCCTTCTTAATCTAAGGAACTTTTAGAAAACTCAGCAAGTAAAATAATTTTTTTAAATGGAAGGAAGCTAGATTTTTCTCCTTCCTCTTGTTGGACAATGAATTTCCCTTTTAAACTTTTGTGGTTGTTGTTGCTAAATGTTTCCTCCAAGGAGAAATCTTCCTATTTTGATTATTTTTAGAAACTGAAGGCTCCATACAGAGAAAGCTCTTGAAAACTGGAATCTTAAAAGGGAACTGCTAAGCAGTGTCTCTTTTTTAAAGCCCAGAATAGCAGCAACTTTGAATAGGTTATAAAAGAATAACTCTGTAATGGATCAACCTGATTCTCTTTGTTCTGACCAACAGATTATACAGCATTTTTCAAGACTACATTTCACTCTCTTTCTCTATGACAGATAGACAACCAAATTCATTTACTGTTAACAGAACAGTTTCTACACGTTTTCCTTGCTTAAATTGGAACTAATTAGGATTGGTATTAAGTTATAGATATTGTTATTACAGAAGAGTAGAACCAAAAGTAGTTTTAAGAGTCTTACCTTTTTACTCTCTTGTTTTTAGGTGAAAATACTGAGACACAGTGAGGTTGAGTATTATTCTGCATACTCAGTCTCCACTCCTTTTCTTGGTGACATTCTTTCACGTGTATTTGTTCGCCTGGTAAATATCTAGCATGTGTGACACACAAAGCACCATGAGAGACCTTGTATGTAAGCAAGGTTTTACACATTCCCCAAAGATGGCCTTCAATAAGGCTACATGTAAGTCCAACCACATGGGACTGTAATCTACTTCACAAACTGACAAGCATCTTCATGATCACTCATTCCTTATTTGGGATTTCCTCCACCAGGTACTCAACTCTTCTCCATCCTCATGTTAAAATATACCCATTTTTCAAAGCCCGACTCAACTGTTATTCCATTAAGACTTTCTCAAGTCCTCAATCACAAATAATTACTACCTTTTCTGAATTTCCATAGGATGTTTTTCACTTCCCTATTATGGTAAGTATCTGGTGGGGTAGATATTATGTTGTTGGATACATATCTACTTTTTCTTCTGGTTTCAGCAACATGATAGACTAAGCTACTATGAAAACTATAAGCCCTTAGGAACACTGGGTTTAAAATAGCCAAAAAAAAAAAAAAAAAAGTTAATTTTTAGCTGATCTGTCCAGAAAAAAAAGGAGTCCCCAAGGGCCAGAGGGCCAGAAACACAGAGGGAATTAAAAGCCAGACTGATAAATATAAGAAGTGAGGCTGCGACAACTTTGGGAGGTGAATGGAAGCAGCGGTATTGATTTGGTAACGACTAGGATTTTAATGCCCACCAGGTCCAGAAGGCCTCTTATCCTCACCTGAGCGGAGACCAGGAACTGAGACATCTATATAAAGGTAGGCCCCTCAAAAGCTTTAATCCCTGCCAAAGAGTACTAAAAATCTCAGCCAATGAGATCAAGAAGATGACAATTAAATCTGTTTGGGGGAAAAATAAGTCTTTTGTGAGAAAAAATATTCCAAGCCTGTTGCTTTCCTTGGTGCATAGTCTGAATTTACTTGTTTCTGAAAGAAACCGCATGCCTAGAAATTACCATAGTCCTGGGCCAGTGCTGCCTCTGGGACACTGAAGAATGCCAATGCCAAACTTCATCACCCATGCAGCATGAGATGACCAGAGACAAAAATAAGCCTCACTAAAGGGGAGCTCAAAATAAAAATTGACAAAGAATACTTAACAGAGACTCAGGTAAGTCATTCCATCTCAAAACTTGATACATAGGAAAACAATCTAAAGGACCATGATTAAAGTATGTGTTTTAGATTTTTGAAATATAAAAGGCATTAAAAAAACAAATGGCAATTCACTGTGAAAAAAGATGAAAATTTAAGAGAAATAATTCAAACTTCTGGAAATGAATAGCCATTTAAATTTAGCATGGATAAATTGGTTAAGCAGCATATTAGACTAGTTGAAGAAGGCATTAGTAAACTTGAAGGCTGATTTGAAAGATAAAGTTCTATCTATCTATAGCTGAGTAAGGCACAGATAGATAAATAGAACATATAAAAAGGCATGGGGAATAGATTGAAAGGTCCAGCTTACATCTAACAGGAATTCCAGAAGGAGAGACGAGACAGAGTATGGGAAACAAAATATATGGAGAGAATGGCAGATTGATACAAAGTATTGATAAAAGATATATTTTTCTCTTTTACCAAATACCTGGTTGCCTTGGAGCACAAAGTAGTTATTCATATTTGTATTCTTGGAACATTGTTAGAACTCATTAAATATTGATTTAATTAATATAATTTGTGCTCAAATATCAAAAAAGGACAAATATTAATATGCAAGATGTGACAGGTATCATTAGAGAAGTAGAAAGTACTCACTGATGAAGAATTTATAGTAAAAGATTACTTCGAGCTGGGATTATTACAGAAAAATTCATAGATGAGATAAATGAGTATAATGTGACAAATAGAAAGAAGGACTAGGCATTCCAAGTAAACAAAATAATCTAACAAAGGCACAGGGTGGGAAAATGCAAAAGACATTTGAGGAAAAGCAAGTGTAATTCATTCTGGTTAACATGTATATAGAAAGATTAATTGCAGAAGATTAAGAAAATTTGAACCATATTATGCAGGCCTTGAATATCAGACTAAATATTTTGGACTACTAGATAAAAGACATCTTAGGTAACTCATTGTTGGCAGGGTTTTAAACAAAGGGGTGACAAGATCGGAAATGTCATTATGAAGAAGGATTTGCCCCACAATTATGTACAAGATGAACTAGAGAGGAAAGACACAGGGGAAAAATCAATTGATTTGTGTGTCACAAAGGATTCTTGGTGATGACAAAAATGCAACCCAACCTGGATTGAGCAAGTAAGAGTTTTGTTACACTGTAAACAAAACGTCCAGGGTAGATCTGGTCAGATATGTCCTTATACAGTGTTACATACTCAAGAATTTGGTGGCCCTTTATCCCTGGCTCCTGGGAGGTAACCTTTAAATCCGTGGAATTTACTGTGTAATAGGAGTGTTTCTGTTATTCATGGTGGTCTCTTAGGTAGTCCATACTAAGGAGATAATTCATGATGGGAGCTGACCATGCCAGAAAGACCACCATGTGATTAGAGGGCTGGGGATTTGAGCCATATGATATCAGCCTAACCTCCAGGGAAGGAAGATGGGCTGAAGGTTGAGTTCAATTATATGGCAAATAATTCAATCTAACATGCTTATATAATGAAACCCTAATTAAAACTCAGGACAGTGAAACTTGAATGAGCTTCCCTGTTTAATGACATTTTGTGCATATGCTACACATCAATGTGCTGGAAGGGTGATGCATCCTAACTCTGCAGGGAGAGGACATAAAAGCCAGAGACCCTCCCAGATCTCATCCTATGCACCTCTTCTTTTGGCTGGTCCTTGTTTGTATCCTTTTTGGTACAATAAACCTGTAATCATGGCTATACTGCTTTCCAGAATTACGTAGGTCATTCTACTAGATTATCAAACCTTAAGAAATGGTGTAAACTCCTGAATTGTAGCTGGTGGGTCAGAAGTGTAGATGGCTGGGGAACTTCTGAGCTTGCTGCTGCTGTTTGAAGTGAGGGCAGTCTCATGGAGGACTGTGCTCTCAGCCAGGGAAGCTTGGCCTACCTTCACGTAGGTTGGGTCAGAAGTCATTGCATCCAGCAATGCAACACCCTGTGGTGAGATCCTGCATAGCATGCTTAAGGAACCACATGGAGGTCTGGGTGACTGCAGTGAGTGATAAAGAGTAATAATACATGAGGCCTGACAGGCAGCCAAGACCAGATCATGCAGGCAATTCTCAGCTCTGGCTGCATTTTAGAATGACTGGGAAGTTTTTCAAAGAAACCAGTGTCCAGGTCGCATCCAGGTCAATAAAATCAGAGTGGCTTTGTAGTTTTCTAAGTTCTTTAGGCAATCCTGGTTGTGGTACAGGCACTGGCTGACCAGTGTATGAAGTCATTAAATTTTTTTCTGAGTATCAGAGGAGGGTGATATAGATGGAACATTTGTCCCTTCCAAATCTCATGTTGAAATTTTATTCCCAGTGTTGAAGGTGGGTCTTAGTGAGAGGTGTTTGGGTCATGGGAGCGGATCACTCATGAACGGCTTGATGCTGTCTTTTAAGTAAGGAGTGAGTTTTTGCTCTGTTAGTTCACATGAGAACTAATTATTAAAAAGAGTCTAGCAACTCCTCCTGTCTCACTCCCTCTTTCTTGCCGTGTGATCTCTCTCTACTCACTGGCTCCCCTTTGCCTTCTGCCATGAATAGAAGCAGTCTGAGGTCCTCATCAGATGCAGATGCCAGTACCATCCTTCTTGTACAGCCTCAGAACCATGAGACAAATTAGCCTCTGTGAAAAATAAAAATTACCCAGCCTCAGATATTCTTTTATAGCAATGCAGTTGGACTAAGAAGTTGATGCAGGCTGTTGAGCAGAGGAAACTCTCTGTCTCCAAGTTTTAAAAGACTCACTTTGGCTACTGTGCCTAGTCAACAACAAGGGTCACTTAAAGCAGCTAGAAAACCATACCCTATAGCAGAACAGGACCAGAGGTAGGAAGGAGGCCAGGTGCAAGATGGGGTGGCTTGGAATCGGCCATCTCTGTAAGTAGGTACAAACATGTGGCAGAGATAAGAGAGAAATGGTTATATCTGGGGTATGTTTTGAAAAAGGACAACTTGCAGATGAATTGGATGTGGAGTATGAGAAAAATAAGTCACATATGAATACATGAGTTTTTCATCTAAGCAACAAAGTGGAAAAAAAACCACAAAAAACAAACAAAAACAAAAAAACAAATACTAGCCACTGTTGCCAGGAGAATGCAGTTAACTGGCCAGGATTGAGTCATGTGCTCACCCTGGAGCAGGGGGTGAAGTCAATCTTAATGAAAACACATGTACTCAAAAGGACAGAGGATACTTCATCAGAGTAAAAATCAGGGCATGCTACTAATAGCCAATCAGGGCATGATACCAATTGCAAATTTTAAGAACAAAATTTAGCTCTTCCTCTTTCCTTTTCAAAACAATTCAATCCTAAAGCCATTAGGTGGGGCCAAGCAAAGTAGGCATCTCCTCCAGTGGTGGGAGTGGGTAGCCACAGGGTTAGGGGGTTGAGTAGGGCATCAGACCCTGAGCCGGGGCAAGGGAGGCATTCAGGTCAAGCAGTGGCAGTCGGCAGGGTATGTTGGAGCCTGGGTGAGGTGAGAAGGACACTGCATAGGAGGGTTGACCTTGAGGTGCGTCAGCACCCAAGCAGGGCAAGGAGGAGTGATGCATGGGAGGCTGCCCAGTATGGTATCCAAGTACCAGGAGGATGCGGACAGCACCCATGCCAGGAGGCAGCCCAACCCATGGTGTCAGGGTCTGAGTGGGATGTGAGAGAGGTGGCTGTGGTATGAACTGATGGTTATCAAGGTATATGTGTGTGTATTTACACATACAGATATTCACTAGTTCTGTTCACTGCAAGGATCAGGATTTGTAACCCAACAGCAATGGGTGTATCTATTGCTCAAATCTTGGTTCCTAAATATTCTCCAATAAAAGAAAGAGAAATAACAGAGTTCAGCACTAAGTACAACGTGAGTCCAGAACATATCACCAAAAATAAGGATGTGCTCAAAAATGATGAGGACAACAAAAAAAAGCACATAGGAGTCAGCTCAGATCCACTGGTCAAATTGGGAATATTTTGAGTATCAAAATAAATAATGATAGTAACTGAATAGGATACTGTGAATCCAAACTGATAAACTAAATGAATACATTGAAAATCTTAGGAAGGGTTGGGTGCAGTGGCTCACACCTGTAATCCCAGCACTTTGGGAGACTGATGCAGGTGGACTGCTTGAGCTCAGGAGTTCCAGACCAGCCTGGCCAACATGACAAAACCCTGCCTCTACAAAAAATACACAAATTAGCAGGGTGTGGTGGCATGCACCTGTAGTCCCAGTTACTTGGGAGGCTGAGGTGGGAGAATTGCTTGAGTCCAGGAG
>NW_012112142.1:2957628-2964542 GCF_000951035.1 Colobus angolensis palliatus | reverse complement strand
TAATAATTATAATTAATTTTAATACTAAAATGAAATGTAGCTTTATATCATGACCAAGTTATTAAAGATGAACATATCAGCTACATTAAGATGAAAACAATCAGGTAATCACATGCATATATCTCTTTGCCTTAAGTGTTTAATATCAGATACATATATATATATTCACACACAGTGTTTGTGCTGTATCTTTCATACAAATGGTAAATCATGATCAATTAGTTATTTCAGATAGGGTGACAGGACTCTGGGAAGTACCAATGAAAAACTAAAAAACAAAAAAAACTGAATACTTAGCCAAATGAGTACAGATTTGCTAAGGAGTGTTGGCTAAAGTCTGAGTAGATCCTTATTCCCATTAATAAGATATATATATTATTTTAACATTTGAATGTTTCAAATATGTGTAGGGTGTGCAGAACATTTGTCCTAAAATAACCAGCTAATTTGCAATATACACTTACTGTAAATTAAAAAATCATTAATTTTAAGCTATAACTCCTGAAGAGACAGATATTTTTGTGATTAATGAACTTTGAAAGCTTGAAGTGAACATTTTCTAGAGTGAGCATACCCTGGAGGCAATATCTATCTCTGCTACTTAATCTTTCTTATTTCCTTGTCTATAATCTGTTTCCTTAACTAGGTCATAACTACTTATTAATCATCATTAAATATTTATTATCCTTTAAGTACTCTTGACCATCATTGTTCTAATCTGACATGTAGAATGACATGAACATAGTTTGTCACATTCAGTATTTGTATAGACATTGAAGGTACTACCGAGAGGAGGAAACCACTAAAATCATCACCAATTTTAACAAAAATAATTTTTTAAAATTTTAAATGAAACAAAAAGCCTAGATTTAAAGATTAAATTTTATATTGGGTTTGGGAAATTTCATCCTACAGAAACAAAATGAGAGTACTTGGTACTTTTCACGATCTTTCACTTTTATGCCTAGATTTCCTCATCTGGAAAGTACGAATTTTACTAGCTGCCCAGATTTTCTTCTTAGGAAGATTTAAGAGGAACAAATACAAATTCCTAAGAATAAAGTTGCTATATGATTTTAAAGTTGTTATTTTTCATCAGCAATGGTTGCATCTGAACTGGCAAATGACAAAATAAAAATATAATTTTGAATACATAAAATTTACTTGCCATATAAATTCACATTATATGTATGGAGTCTTTGTCCTAGACACTTTGTGGAAGTTGAATATACCATAGAAACAATCAGAATTTTCTCATGAAAAAAACAGTAGTTGTGTGCCATATATATTTAAAGCATGCATATTTGACTATTTTCTTCAATTCTTCTGATATTTTCACTTAAAAATTAAACTTACGATTTTTCTTTTTTTCAAAAACAGGGTCTCATCACTCTGTCATCCAGGCTGGAGTACAGCTGCACAATCACAGCTCACTGTAGCCTTGACCTCCTGAGCTTATGCTCAGCCTCTGCAGTTGCTGGGACTATAGGCATGCACCACTGCGCCGGGCTAATTTTTTTTTTTTTTTTTAATGTTTTGTAGAGATGAGAGTCTTCCTATGTTGCCCTGGCTAGTCTTGAACTCCTGGGCCCAAGTGATCCTCCCACCTCGGCCTCCCAAAGTGTTGGGACTACAGGCATGAACCACTGTCCAAAATTTAGATTTTCTGAAAGAATTAACCAAACAGGTACATTAAATTTTTTGAAGCTGAAAAGGTAGTTTCAATTATTCCCTCACTTATTTATGAAGAAACCATTAATATCTACGTAAAGTGCTACAAAAATCAGGGGTGAAAAGGACAACAAGCTCCAAAGGCAGAACAACTATTGGGAGAACAGTTTGAGCCTTTTTTCCAGTCTGGGTACAGATTATGGGGTAGAGATGGAGAGTCTCTTTCTGAACTGCCTTACCTTATACCCTTTCCCATTAAAGCTTAACAGAAAGCACTAGAACTTATAATTAATAAGATTATGAAATGAGAGTCATGCTTAGTTTCAAAATTTTAACTCTATAGTCACCAGGTGCTCTCACTTAAAGTAGTTTAGTTGTTTCATCATTTTTTACTTGTGGGAGAAATGCTTGGCACATAGTGAACAGGAATGAAAACATGAGACAGCAAAATGTCTCAGCACAATGCAGTCTGAAAGGTTCGGAGGCATCCTTTATGTAATAAGTAATGGAGTCACTGGAAAACTGCCTTTAAAAATAGAAGTCTCTTGCCAAAAGTGAAGACTAGCCATAGCATTTGAGAAATGAAGTAGCATGAGGCAAAAAACAGGAAATGTTCAAGGCAAGTTTCTTTTGTAAAGACCCATAATGAAATATTTAATAAAGTATCATTTAAACAAACTATGCTAGATAAAAATTTGCATTGTATTTCTTAGTCAAGGCGGAGTGGGGTTGAGGGAGTAAGCCGGAGATGGAATTACTACCTGACTAAAAGCAGCTGTAAAATTGTATCACAGGTGTGTGATACAAAAAGAAGTGTAGAGAACAAAGAGAACAATTCTTTTCCTTTATGCCCAGTTGAGTTTCTCTGCCCCAAATTGTTTGTAGAAGAACCTTCTTGCATACTGCCAACAAAATTTTCACATCCACTGGATATTCCAAGACTTATAAGTATTATAAACAAAAAGCAAAAGAGGTCATTTCTAATCACACAAAAAGAGGAGAAGAGTTTTTGGACTGAAATTCTTGAATTGTCTTTAGCAGAAAAATGAAGCCATTTTAAAAATACTTGGCACAAGAGTTTTTATTCAAGTAAGTGTTAGGTTAAGGGAAGTTAAAAAGAAGGTTTTTCTAACAACCCTTTTTACAACCAAAAGCCATCTAAGGTTAAAGTGGGCTTCCAGATAGTGAAGAGGCATCTGTGGCCAGCCCTTCCTAAAGAAGCTCCTTAAATCAGGATGTGGCAGACAGAGTTGGTGAAACTTGTCACCACCCAAGAGAATTAGACCATCTCTGGAAGGACCAATGATTAATAATCAGATGGCATTTCTTCATTAGAAAAAAATGAGTATGTCAACAAAGAAAATGCCAGTTAAAATATCTTACTCTGCAAATTCTGCAACTGCACGAAAGGAGAAAATCTGCTTTGGTTCTATAAATTGAAAATCATGAAGTAAGCCAAGTTAAGTAATAGTTGTCTACCTAGAACCTCCAAATTTTGTTTGTATTAGAATTTGAATACTGAAACTGATTTTTTCCTACCTCAACAAATCTTCAAATGTTGACCAACTGGGTCTTTATATCATATCCATTCATAAATACCTTATGAAAAGTGATTGCATCTCAATTCTTATAAGAGGATCACAAATAAGATTCTTCAAGAAAACAAATGTGGAGAGTAGGATCACAAAAACATTTTTTAACTAAGCAACACCTCTGGAAATGCTTTCTCTTTTCCCCCCTACCCCTGTTGAAAAGCGGTAACCTTTCTTTAACTTAAGGATATAATGTTAGGGAATAATGTTAAAATACTGGCATATTTTTATTTTTATTTTTATTTTAAGTTCCAGGATACATGTGCAGAATGTGCAAATGTATATGTGTATATGTGTGCCAACGTGGTTTGCTGCACTTACTGACCTGTCTTCTAAGTTCCCTCCCCTTGTACCACACACTTCAATAGGCCCTGGTGTGTGTTGTTCCCCTCCCTGTGTCCATGTGTTCTCAGTGTTCAACTTCTGCTTATGGGTGAGAACATGTGGTGTTTGGCTTTCTGTCCCTGTGTTAGTTTGCTGAGGATGATGGCTTCTAGCTTCATCCATGTCCCTGCAAAGGACATGATCTCATTTTTTTTATGGCTGCATAGTATTCCATGGTGTGTATGTGCCACATTTTCTTTATGCAGTCTATCATTGACGGGCATTTGGGTTGGTTCCATGACTTTGCTATTGTAAATAGTGCTGCAGTAAACATACATGTGCATGTGTCTTTACAGTAGAATGATTCATATTCCTTTGGGTATATACCCAGTAATGGGATTTCTGGGTCAAATAGTATTTCTGGTTCTAGATCCTTAAGGAATCGCCATATTGTCTTCCACAATGATTGAACCAATTTACATTCCCACCAACAGTGTAGAAGTGTTCCTATTTCTCCACAGCCTCGCCAGCATCTACTGTTTCTTGACTTTTTAATAATCACCATTCTGACTGCCATGAAATGGTATCTCATTGTGGTTTTGATTTGCATATCTCTACTGATCAGTGATGTTGAGCTTTTTTTCATAGGTCTGTTGGCCACGTAAATGTCTTCTTTCGAAAAGCGTCTGTTTATATCCTTTGCCCACTTTTTGATGGGGTTGTTTTTTTCTTGTAAATTTAAGTTCCTTGTAAATTCCGGATATTAGACCTTTGTCAGATGGGTAGACTGCAAACATTTTCTCCCATTCTTTAGGTTGCCTGTTTACTCTGGTGATAGTTTCTTTTGCTGTGCAGAAGCTCTTTAGTTTAATTAGCTCCCATTTGTCAATTTTGGCATTTGTCACAATTTATTTTGGTGTTTTCACCATGAAGTCTTCACCCACGCCTATGTCCTGAATGGTATTGCCTAGGTTTTCTTCTAGGGTTTTTATGGTTTTGGGTTTTACATTTAAGTCTTTAATCCACCTTGAGTTAAAAATACTGGCATATTGTATAAATGTATTCACTATATAAGAAGGGACAAATCTCTTATCAGGGATCTTTGAGTGAGGAAGTATGTGTTAGTGTTCTAAAGACTGAAAGACTGAAACCAGTCTGCAAGATGACCCCAATAATTGCTGACTTCTAGTCACCCTAGTGTAGTCTCCTCCCACATCAAACAGGGCTGACTTGTGTAACCTACAGGATATTGTGGGAATAACAGTGTATGACTTCCAAGGCTATATCATAACACACATTGTGACTTCCACTTTGTGCTCTCTTGGATGCTTTCTCTAGAGCAAGCTTGTCCAACTCATGGCCTATGGACAGCACGCAGCCCAGGACAGTTTTGAACGCAGCCCAATGCAAATTCATAAACTTTCTTAAAATATTATGAGATTTTTTGATTTTTAAGTTCATCAACTATCATTAATGTCAGTGTATTTTATGTGTGGCCCAAGACAATTCTTCTTCTTCCAATGTGAGCCAGGGAAGCCAAAAGATTAGACACCCCTGCTCTAGAGGAAGCCAACTGACAAGTCAGGGTGACACTTAAGCAACTCTATGGAAAGGTGCTCATGACAAGGAACTGAGGCCTCCTTACCATTCATGTGTGAATGGGCTGTCTTGGAAATGAATCTTCTTGCCCCAGTCAAGCCTTTAGATGGCTGTGACCCCTGTCAACATCTTGACAGCAATCACATGAGGCTTTGAGGCAAACTGTTCCCAGATTTCTGATCTGCCAAAAATGCTGAGATTGTGCATGTTTATTCTTGTAAATCATTAAGTTTAGGATAATTTGTTTCTACAGCAATAGTTGACAGTCTTTTTTCCCCCCTAAGAAATACTAACAGTGATACAAATGAACATGGCCATCTTAAGGCAAGTTGATGGGCTCTGTGGAGTTACTAGTAATTAGATGGAACCTTATCTCAATACATTTGCAATCAGTTTCTTGTTTCTCAAAGTCTTATACCAAGACCAGCAGTATTGGCATTACCTGGGGGCTCATTAGAAATGCAGAATCTCAAACTCCACCCCAGAGCTACGGAATAGGAATCTGCATTTTAATGAGATTCCCCTATGACATGTAAATATATTAAAGTTTGAGAAGAAGCACTGATTTATTTGATTCCTGGTGTTACAGCCTGTGGTTGGAAACTCTGGATAAACCTTAGGGGTACTTTAAAAAAAAATACGTTGGAGAAGCCCATCTGCAGAAATTGATTTAACTGACCTAGGCTGAGGCCTTTTAAGGTGGTGGACCTAATGATGCTGCAGGATTTTCCTCTAGAAAAACGACATTGAAGCCTCAGATCAGCTCTGACTTCCTAACATGCCCCAACCCCGCAGGAAGTTAGATATGCCCAGGTGTACGCGCAGAACTGCCTTGGGAGGAGTATTGTGCACAGAGCAGGAGTCCTCTCTGGAGCTGCCATGCAGGGAGGGTGTGTGTGTGTGTGTTTGGTGGGGCGCACCAACTTCACAGATGCTAAAGACCGTTGCATGTGATTCTACCTTCCTTTATTCATGCTCTTCCAGGACTCAGTTCAACCCAAGAAAAAGCAACTATGCCTTTCTTCCTGAAAGGTCAGTTTGGATTGCTGTCTAGGGCTGCTCAGAAAACCAGGTGTTGAATGTTCTAAGGTTTCACGTGCCAAATGGGGACCAAACATTTTTGAACTTTATCTTTCCTAACAACAAACTGCAAATAACTAGTATTTCTCTTAAGTCCTTGGAAAAGATGTTTTTATTGTTGAATAGACACTACTGCACTAAGATTTCCACTATGATGGGTGCTCACAAATGACAGGCCTCTTAAGAAGCTTTAATTGACAACATTAAATATGCGGGTGGGGGAGTGGGTTCAGAATGTCTTTTTCCTTTGTTAGTGCATCCCAGTGACAGAAACAATGCCTGACACATGGTACGCTCTCCATAAATATTCGTTGATTACATAACTCCCCTACCACCCAATAACTTCTCATCATTCATTCAAAGTTACTGAACGTACCATATTAGCGAATCTGCAATGGAAACAGTGGACGCTGTTTTCTCAAAGGATTTTCTAATAAAGCAACATATCTGCTTTTTAAAAAAATAAATAGTGTGCCCCAAGCCAATGCTGGGCTTCGGTTTTCTGCGGTAGTTTGGCCTGGGGTCCTCACCAGGAGGCTGGCTGGGGATGTGCTCCCTGCCCTTGAATCTCCTTCCTTTGTAGTTTTTGGCCTGCGCGGTTACGTTTCCCAGGCGGAGGAGCGCGCGCCGCGGCTGCGCCCATTAGCG
>NW_012112142.1:2953558-2957073 GCF_000951035.1 Colobus angolensis palliatus | reverse complement strand
GGGGGCGTGGGGCTCCCGGGCGGGCGGGAGGCACGGAGCGAGCCGCGTTGGACAATGAGCTGGGCAGCTCGGCGCTGCGGCGACTTTTAGCTGAGGGCGCGGGCGGGTCAGCACCTCCGCGGCTCCTCGGCGCCACCTGCGCAGAGAGGGCGGGATGCCAGAGCCAGGTGTCCCGGCGCGTTAAGGGCCCTCGCCATCAGACGTCCCTGCACCGGCGCTCACACCCTTAGTCAGCCCGGAACGTCTTTTTGCGGTGAGCCCTAGGAGCAGCCGCGATGGCCAGCACCAGGAGTATCGAGCTGGAGCACTTTGAGGAACGGGACAAAAGGCCGCGGCCGGGGTCGCGGAGAGGGGCCCCTAGCTCCTCTGGGGGCAGCAGCAGCTCTGGCCCCAAGGGGAACGGGCTCATCCCCAGCCCGGCGCACAGTGCCCACTGCAGCTTCTACCGCACGCGGACCCTGCAGGCCCTCAGCTCGGAGAAGAAGGCCAAGAAGGCACGCTTCTACCGGAACGGGGACCGCTACTTCAAGGGCCTGGTGTTTGCCATCTCCAGTGACCGCTTCCGGTCCTTCGATGCGCTCCTCATAGAGCTCACCCGCTCCCTGTCGGACAACGTGAACCTGCCCCAGGGTGTCCGCACTATCTACACCATCGACGGCAGCCGGAAGGTCACCAGCCTGGACGAGCTGCTGGAAGGTAGGAGGGGAGGGCGTCGCACGGCAGGTGCGGCGGAGCGCCGGCAGGTGCAGTGGGCCCGGGCCCGCGCAGCGGGGAGCCTGCGGGGTGCTTTCCAAGCGGCACGGGAATTGATGCTTCTGTCTGCTTCTCTAGAGATTGGCTGGAGGTGGGGGTTGGGGGGCAGTGGGGTGCCCACATACACGCTGACTTTCTTTCCCAAGAGATTTGTCTCTTAAAGAAGGGAAAAATTTCCTGATGGTCAGAGGCCGATTGAGACACTGGTGGCATGTCCTAAGATTGTTGAATTTACTTGTATTGAAGTGCAAAATGTTTGAGAAAATGGTTCTCCCATGGGGAGCTGGGTAATCCCCTACTGATAAGCTCTGTTGGACCCTCGGTGTGGACCCTGGTGCAGCCACCTGTCATGTTCCAGTTTTCGGGGTCCTGTCGTGACTGCTGTCAGAAGCTGTGGTTGTGAAATGCTCTAGGTTGGCTTTCCTAGTTTGCCTTGCAGCAGAAGTTACTTGAGGTGAAGAGGGATGATCCTAGTCAGCGGGTCTCAACCTTGGCTTCATCTTCCAAGGGGACTGGGGACTTCAAAAAATACGGGACCCTGATTCCCCAACCTCCAGATATGCTGATTAAATTGGTTGGGTGTGGGGTGTGGGTTCGGCGTCTGGAGTCTCCAAAGCCCCCACCACCCAGATGATTCTAATGTGGAACCATGGTTAACAATCACTGTTCTAAGGGGTTTTCCACATGTGGTTGGAAAACAGGTAAATCAAGGTCAATCTCTCCTGCCTTATCCTCTAGTAAGATTAGCTAATTAGAATGATAGAGGCTATTGGATTCAGCAGTGGGGCCTCATCATAAATTAGTAATTCTGCTGTGTCAGCCGTGCCTCGGTCAAAGAGACTGCTTGACTGTATGTTGGGTCATCCTTGAATTCCTGCAATACTTATGTCTCATCCTTTTCAGGTAGAAAAGGCATTATCAGTAGTCTAGAACCTGTTTCCAGTTGTAAGTAACACCCAGAAAGACCAGGCAGAACCCAAGTATGTGCTGACTGCGTGTTTACATACGGTCCGCCCTTGTGCATCTTTCTTAATGCAAATGGCATATTCCATGTAGTCACAGCAATAGCTTCGCAGGGAGGGGAAGCTGAACATCAAGCCAAAGGTTTTTCTTATATTATCTCAGCACGCTTTTCTGTCCTGAAGACATTATCCCCATTTTATAGATGAGGAAACTTAGGGAGCGTACCTTGCCTCTCAGTGCCTGCAGCATCTCCTTTCTCATCTACAGTTCACCTCTCCTGAGCTAGTGTAGCCACATCAAGGAAAACTAAAGGTGGTTGAGTTAGTCTATTTAGTCACTGCCATCAGAAGTTTTTGCTGTCCTGCCTAGATGGCAACCCAGCCAAAATTAAATTGTCTCTTCAGTCTACATGTGTGCTTGTGACTTCACTTGTTCTCTCAGTCAGTTGTGTGTTTTGGTTTTAAGGGCTTCTTGAGGTAAGGGGAGAGCTGGAGAAGTATAAAAAGGGAAGATACAATGTTCAGAGAGCCTTGTTTGCTTTTCTTAATCATGTTAAACACTTACAAGTAATATTTGCCTAGCTATTTTAAAACCGAGCCACCAGTTTTTTGACTGACCCAAGATCAGATTTGCAGGATCAAGGCAGTGCCTGTTTGCTTAAGCACTCGTTACTCAACATGCCCTTGGGATACTGTTCCTGGTATGGTTTCTTAAGGGTCAACAATGTTAATATCCTTTTCTAAAGAAATTTTAACAATGGATTTACTATGTAAAATTGACATAATGTAAAGATGAATCTCATTATAGGAGAGATGATTAGATGGACATTATGCATGTCCATTAATAGGAGTACATAGTATAGATTGTGTCTTTTACTGCCCACAACGTGCATGGCCACTGGGTCTAATTCTGCAATTGTAGTTTCAACTACAAATTGACTGTTAACAGTTTTCCGTCGAATCATTCACTGATTTTTAGTGGATGGGAATTTGGAAAAAATATTATCTATGGAGTCCAAATCATACCAAAATCTGATAAATAATATAACAAATACTTGCACAGCCAAAATTTTTTTATGGCTTTTCCCACTTGTTTGAAGAAGTTTTTAATATAATATTACTGCAAAAGAATAAAACTTGGGCACTTTTTTTGTCATATGGAATTCTCTGTGACAATGGGTCTTTAATTCTTGAATTTCACCCCAAATTAGTAGAATACTCCATAGTAATGCATTTTTTTTTTTAAAGAAAAATATAGGTGCAGTAGCTCATGTCTGTAATCCCAGCCCTTTGGGAGACTGAGTCAGGTGGATAACCTGAGGTCAGGAGTTTGAGACCAGCCTGACAAACAAGGTGAAACCCCATCTCTACTTAAAAAACAAAAAATACAAAAATTAGCCGGGTGTGGCGGCAGGCGCCTGTAGTCCCAGCTACTCAGGAGGCTGAGATGGGAGAACTGCTTGAACCCAGGAGGCAGAGATTGCAGAGAGCCGAGATCACGCCACTGCACTCCAGTCTGGGCGATAGAGCAATACTCTGGCTCAATAAAAGAAAAAAAAAAGAAAGAAAAAAAAGAAAAAAGAAAAATAGTCACTAATGCTTACTGTCAATCATTCCAGAGTGTAAATAGTTTCAACTTTTATTTAAAATTGTGTGCTCAGATTTTTCATGTAGGAGAACTAAGCAGCTATCCGTGAAGTTATTTGCATTAGTAAAAATAGGTCTGTGATATATTCACCACATTGTCAAAATTGACTGCTTTATTTCGTTTTGGTTGATTTTTTTTTTTTTTTTTTTTTT
>NW_012112142.1:2938665-2953383 GCF_000951035.1 Colobus angolensis palliatus | reverse complement strand
GGATGGTCTCGATCTCCTGACCTTGTGATCCGCCCGCCTCGACCTCCCAAAGTGCTGGGATTACAGGCTTGAGCCACCGCGCCCGGCCGATTATTTTTAATAAAGCTCTCTCAGGCAGTATTTTACAGCATTATGTTCAACTAGGCTCTGCTTCTTCGATCCCATGAAACTTGTAGTTTAGAAGGTATGCTTTTTCTGAAATGTCTTGAGTGAAGAATAGAGAGTGATGACTCAAAACAGTAGGACATGAGCATTCATTCAGAGCCCCAATCTCATTGAACTCAGATGACAAAAGATATTTGCATGGCCCAAATTATTTTTTCTTCTGCCCTTGACCTTGAGAGTCTCTGGAGACTAAAAGCTGTTCTAGTGTGAGCTGGTACTCCTCCAGCACTACCCTAAACCAACAAGCATCTTCAGTTTATTGATTTATCCACCCTTGCTGGATTAAGTTAGAGTTGATGCTGTGCAGTCCTGTAATCCTGTTTATTATTTAAAACTAAATGGAGGACCTCTTCCTGCAGGACTGTGGCTCTTAATCAATATAGGGAAAATTAGTTGAACTGTCTTAAGCTGTGAGCCTGCTGAGCTCAGTATCTGTAATACCCAACAGAGGATGTCCAGATGACTTGTTCTTCGGCTTTCTTATTAGGGACTGATTCAGAATTTCTAGTCTTAGTTCCATTCCATGTGTCTTCTCTCCTTCTGAGCGTTTGTCTTCTCTCCTTCTGAGCATTTTGAAATATTTGTAAAGTTTTGATGACCTAAAGAGATATAAGCAAGGACAGTAGAAAAAAAAATGCCTGACCAAGTCAGGATTCCTGAGTTCTGACTAGATTTGAGAAAAATTTCACCTCACTTCCTTGGCCTTGGTGTCCTTTTCTCTGGAATGAGAAGTTGGCAGACCACCTCTCTAAGTTAGGTCTCTTCTGGTTTAAAAATGTGTATGTAGGGGTTATTGGTGGAGCATATGATGGCCTGGGCTGCCTTTCCCTAGCCAGAACCCATCTTCCAGAAAATTGATGAGGCTTTACATGTCCAGATACCAATCACAGAATGGGGTGTATAGCTCTGAGGAAGTGCTTGCCAAGAGTCGAAGGTATTAAGAGCTACCTATGTTTGCCTCTCTCATTCCAAAGTAAAATATCATTTTGTTATTTCTACCTTTTATCCCTTCATAAACAATAAACTGAATGCTTTTTGGCATATGAGAGAATTTTGGTTATTTCGATAATAATACTTTCATTCCTTCATGAAGTTTACTTGAACATTTAAGAAAAATAAGATTCTAAAGAAATCAAGCACATGAAGTTTGAGGTCCTCCTACCAAACCTATCTACTGCATTTGTTTTGTTAGGTCAGGTCTTTGAAAGTGTTAAATAAACCAAAATATGTTTCTGAGAGTTTTTAAGTAAAAATGAATTTCCATAAGAACCTAGATTATACTTAGTTGTTTTTTCCTGAAAAATAAATTTTATAATAATAGAAACTGTGGAACTTATTACAGTAAGAAGGAAATAAACTCATGAGTTATCAGGTATTTGCACATAGGAGTCAAAAATAGTGCACACGAAAGTCATACATGGTGATTGGACTTGGAAAGTTAGTATTGAATCTTAGGTGTGCAGAACTTTCTTTACCTGCGAAACCCTTGGCTTCCTAAAGGCCCACTTCAGATAAGACCTATGAAATCTCTTCCCACTTCTCTGTGCAGCTGGTCTCAAGTGGTTAGTTGAGGGCATACTATATCCTAGACATGGCCACAAGCTTACGGTCTCTTCCTTCAAAAAATGCATGTTCTCCTAGGAGAGAGATAGTAAACATATACACACATGAGATGGCTTCAGGTAAAGTGCTGTAAATGAAGTGATGACATGGGGCAGGATGACCATATTGGCCGGGGTGATGGGGAAGGCTTCCTAGAGGAACAGACATTGGAGCCAAGGCCTGAGGTCAAGTTTATAACTCTTTCCTCTGCTTACAGCATTTTTCTTTACTTTTATTATAGCCCTTAGCTTTGAGTCTCATGATCTATTGGATCTGTTTTTGCACTCAACTGAAGAGAAGCCTGTGGTCAGGGATCTTAAATACAGTCCATTCATTGATTAAATAACCCAGACAATGATTTTACCTCTAAGTCCCTTAGTTGTCAAGGGAAGTTTTGTATGAATTAAGCTTTAGTGGGATTCCTAGATATTTGGTAAAATATATTTTTTTGGAAAATTGGATTACATTTTAGATAAACATATAATTTTGGGGGAAATTCTGTGCTAACCATTTTGGAGGGAATGACTCTTCCATAACATCCTCTTTTATAAATCTGATTGTCCCATCTCATTTCCTTAAAAACAAGGAAAATGAGATGTGATATAATATAGCTGCATAAGAAGCTTTTTCCAGAGGTAAGAGGAACATTTTCACTTAAAGAATAAATGAATCCTAAAAGGTTGGGGAAAGAAGGGATATGTGGGAGAGCATTTATGAGATTAGAGTATGACACAGTGATACTCTGAAAGTTATGAGACAAGATTAATGTCTCATGAGTTTTTAAACTATGGAAAAGGATATTTTATGGTCCTGTGATATGAAATAAAGGAAACTAGATTCTGTTGGGCAGTGATCATCTAACTGCTTTCTTCTTTGCTCGTGAGGCCGAGAGGAGTTGCTACGGGGTGTGTACCATCTGGCTAGGTCTTTTTTCTGTATCCCTGCCTGCCCAAACACGGCATCTGTGTTTTTATGTCTTCTACTCGTAAAGTAAACCATTACCTAAGGATTAGAGATGCTTTTTTTCTCTGCATTGTTACCATTTACTAGATGTTTTATGAGCAGTCATTGTGTGAGGTACTTTACATGTTTCATTTAACCCCTGTAATACCCTCTGAAATATGGCTGCATTGTTGTCCCCATTTTACAGATGGGGAAGCTGAGGCTCACAGAGGGTAAAGAAATGGCTGGATTGTACCAATGTAAGAGGTAGAGCTGGCACTTGAGTGCTTTCTCCCTTGCTTCTGAACTTCTGTATTCTTAACTACTGCTTTCTACCACCTGAGAGGAAATGGAGTCCATTATGTTGGTGGGGACTTTGGGAGGTGTCTTGGTTCATTTTCTGTTGCTATAACAGAATACCACAGACTAGGTAAGTTATAAAGAAAATAAATTTATTTTCTAGTTCTAGAAGCTAGAAAGTCCAAGGCACGGCACTGGCATCTGTTGAGGGTCATCCCATGGTGGAAAGTTGGAAGTTGAAAGCAAAGGTAGGATATAGAGAGAGGAAATGGGGTTGAATTCCCTCCTTTTATAACTAACCCACTCCCACAATAACAGCCTTAATCCATTCATGAGGGTGGTACCCTCATGATCTAATCACCTCTTCAGGCCTCACTTGTTAATATTGTTACAATGGCAATTAAATTTCCAACACATGAAGCTTGGGAGATATGTTCAACCCATAGCAGGAGGTGAATAAATCATAAAGGCAGAGACTTCATAGGCTGGATTAGTGCCCAAAGAGGCCCAAGAGAGCTTGTTTGCCCCTTCTACCATGTGAGGATGTAGTGAGAAGTCACCATGAGTGAACGAGGAGCCCTCACTGCACACCATATCTGTCAACACCTTGATCTTTGATGTCCTCACCTCCAGAACTATGAGAAATTGATTTCTGTTTATAAGTCACTGTGTTTTTTGTGTTTTATTATAGCAACTTGAACAGACTAATACAGTCTTCTTTTGCCTCTAAAGTTCAGTGATCTTGGGAAATGCTTCTAGGGGTGGGAAAGAGAAATGATCTTGGTTCTATCTGGCTCCATGTCTCTCTCTGAAAGTTGGCTGGATACTTGATCAGATGTAGTTACTCAGATTTAGATGGAGTTCTTAAAACACCTCAGTAACATACAGGAGGATCTTTTCCGTAGACTATCCTCATGAAAGGGAAAATTACAAACCCAACAGGGGTTGGGACCACAATTGTCTTGTTTATCCCTTTATCCCATGCAACAAATGCTTCTGGAATGTGATGTTTTTTGAATTAATTTTATTTTTGTGCCCTATTTAAGGTGTTTTAATAGTTGGGTATAGGTGAATATAGATGCTTTTAAAAATCTTTATTTATTAAGATAGCCAGTTAGACAGTTAGCCAGATTTATGGAGTTAGCACAATTCATGTTAAAGGCAAATATTCCTTGCCCCTTTGTGTTTCAATTTTTCATATATTTTTCTTCAAGAAAAATGATGCAGTATATTTATGTCCCAAGAATTTATCAGTTTCACTAGTATCTGAGATGCCTGACTTGAGTTTTCTCTTTGGACAGCTATCACAACCAGATTCTTACATATTTATTTCTTGTTATGTGTTTAAATCCCAGGATTATTCTAAGCCCCCTAATGTTTTCAGTGTCTACGGGAGTTCTGTGCCATAGCTAAGGCTTAGTTGTGTTCATCTTTAGCATTCTCATTTTAAGCAATTGTTTTTGCCAAATTTTTCATACTTAATTTTAACACAATCTTAATTTTTTAATTTTGTGAGTCAGAAATAAAGTCAGGAGCTTAAACGAATACTCTTTTATTCCTTAAAACATGTTATAATTCGATCCTAATCCCTGGGATATTTTGTCCTATTTGCTGTGTTTTCAACAGCCTAAAGGAGAAGTCATTATATTGTAATTTGTCAGAAGCTTTTCCTTGTATACTGAAGGGATGGGAAAATACTGGTTTGGAGAGATCACCCTAAGTACTTTTCATTACACTATAACATTTACTAACATTTCAAACTAAGTAACTAAAATAACCTGCAATTTTGACCTCCTCTGTTACCTTTTGTTTGTTTGTTAAATTATAATCACTTGCAACCAAAGTGCAAAATATTCACAATAGATGTTTTAAAATATTGTCGTTGATCTCTTCCTTCACTATACGTTTTTAAAACTTCAGATTACTTTGTTAACTTTTGAAATAGCAATGTGTGGAGGCCAGGGAGTTTCCTGAAAATCACTGAGATGAGACAGATTAATAGAAGAAAAGGCATGCAAATTTATTTCACATGTATACACAGGAGCCTTCAGAATTAAGACCCAAAGGGATAGGGGAAGTTGTCCATTTTTATGCCTAAGTTCAACAAAGTACGGACAGCCATGTAGAAGTATGATTGGACAAAAGGGCATGACTTAATAGACTGAATTGGGACACCCAGCAAGGCCTGTCTGTCTAGATTCTTCTTGGCCTCTGTGAACAACATTCCTTTCTTCTGAGTGTGGGGCAGGACCCTCTCGGGAATGGGGGTCTTGTGACCTACAGTCAGACCAGGTAGGTCAAATCATTTATTTATAGCCATTTTTTACATACGAAGTGAGGGAGAAATTAGAGTAATATTTTTAGTGACTGGTTTTGGGGGGAAAGGGTTCGGGTTTCTATGACCTTCCTTGGAGAAGAGGGATTCTAGTTTTTATGGCTAGCTTTGGAGGAGAATGGAACTAACAGCCAGGAGGGCGGGAGGTCAGAGAAAAATGTTTGCCTCTGAGGATGCTACTTAGGCCTTCGTGTTGGAGTATTGTTTTCTGAGCCCCAACAGATGCAGTTATTTCTCAAAGGCAGTCATTGAGAGTCTCTCCCCTAATGCCCTTGCTTATCATCTTGGTCTCTTTACTTAATAGTATTTTGCCTTGTCTGCTGAAGAATCAAGAAAAAAGGGGTTCTAAAAACATATTACTGGTTATATTGTTGTTCATTAAGCCTGTGTGGGAGAACTTGAGAAATAGCCCAGTGTGAACTTGTCTCTCATTAATTTAGTGATCAAAGCCAGTTTCTGGAACATTCTACTTAAATTTTACAATGTATTTAAACATTTAGCAGAGTCCTGGCATGCAGTGGCTGCTTGACAAATGGTGGTGGTCCTCAGCTTTTTTTTTTTTTTCCTTAATGGGTGTCCTTGTAACTTCTTCCTCTACTTCTAGAGCTACTTCAGTCTCATCCTGGTTATATATGGCAGCCTTCAGATTTTTCTTTTTTCTTTTTAAATTCTTTTTATATTTTATAACTAGAGACAGAGTCTTTGTTGCCCAGGCTGGCCTCCTGGCCTCTAGCAATCCTCTTGCCACAGTCTCCTGATTAACTGGGATTACAGGTGCAAGCCACTACACCCTTCAGATGTTTTGAGACAATGGTCATGCTTTACTACAGGTTGAGTGTCCCTCATCTGAAAATCCAAAATGCTCTAAAATCTGAAACATTTTGAGTGCTAATGTGATACCACAAATGGAAAATTCCATACTTAACCTCATGTGACAGGTTGCAGTCACAATGCAGGTGCACAACATGTAGTTTATTCAGCCTCCCCAAGAGGGGTGGGGGAAGATCATTCCAGCCCCTTTCAGCTGTGATAAATATTTTCTGTGCATGCCCACTTCCCCCATGAAAGTACACCCACAAGGAGTAATAAAATGGCACATGTGCAGGCCGGCTGCACCAGTGGCAGCATCTCCACAATGCTCTACCTGAGATTAAGACCTATGTACATTACTCAGTGTTTTGCTTTGTTGCTTACTCTCTGTTCTGTGATGTAAAGATACTGTGGAAAACATCAGTAATACTAGCATGATACTCATAGGTTAATGCAGATATTCCAAAATCTGAAAAAAATCTGCAATCTGAAACCTTTCTTGTCCAAGCATTTTGGATAAGGAATGCCCAACCTGTATTTCCCCTTCTCTCTCTTCCTCTAAACACTATCACCTCTTTTTTGGATGAATATCTGGTTTCTGAATTCTTTATCACTTGTGCTGAAACTTTTGAGTTACCATCATTATCAATCACTTGCTGAAAACTGAGGGCTAAGCTTTCCTCTGACTCACAGCAGGATTAAAATAAAGGCACAGTGGAGAAAGGAGTAAGAGATTAAGGAGGAGAGTGTTCAGCAAAGGCCTTCAGAAGCTGAGGAAACTCTGGAGGAAAGTTTTACCTCTGTTTAAATGCACCAGTTGAAGGACTGACCCTATATGTGCTATGCCCTGTTTATTTACGAATATTATGTGGCCACATTTCAGTTTGAAGGTTTCTCTTTCTCAGTATCCTTAAGGTTGCATTGTTTCTCAAACTTTAACAATGTTAGCCACTTAAAGATTAAAAACAATATAAAAATCCAACATCCAAATTGCAGAAGCCAAGTATTGCCTTCATTACTTTAATTACTTTAGTTACATTGTCACTTAAATGTTTGTAAATGTAAAATTAGGTATGCTTATGCATATAGGTTTTACATGGTGATAAAACCCAAATTGACAGTATAAATACCAACAAAACTACATAACCAGTAAAAATGCAAAATAGCAATGTAAAGCTAGAGATACTGTTTGCTCAAACTAATTGGTGTTCCTAGTGTGATTGTGGTACTGAGTGTTGAGTTAGGTATGCTGTATTTCAGAATGCCATGTAACGAGTCAGTTTTGCACAGCTAATGAGTATTCCTATAGAGCAAAATTATGTCCTCTGGCCTTAACTTGCTGTGAACATGTCTTATACATATGAAGTCCACCTCCCTTTTTCCTTGTTAATTCCTGGCATAGTTAGAATAGTTGAAGCCAAAAGACTATTAACTTAGAAGTAATTGTTCAGATGTTCCAGAATAGGATTACATAAACATTTTAAGTTTTATCCTAAAAATAAATGCACTGTGGGCTGGGCACGGTGGCTCATGCCTGTAATCCCAACACTTTGGGAGGCTGAGACAGGCAGATCACCTGAGGTTGGGAGTTCAAGACCAGCCTGACCAACATGGAGAAATCCCGTCTCTGGTAAAAACACAAAAATTAGCTGGCCGTGGTGGCACTCGCCTGTAATCCCAGCTACTCAGGAGGCTGAGACAGGAGAATTGCTTGAACCTGGGAGGCAGAGGTTGCAGTGAGCCGAGATCACGCCATTATACTCCACTCCAGCCTGGGCAACAGGAGCAAAACTTCATCTCAAAATAATAATAATAGTAGTAATAATAATAATAATAATAAACACACAATGAAAATCCCCATAGTGAGCTCCTGTAGATTTTGGGTATGCTTGGCCCCATATATGAGGAGCAAAAATACCAGATCACAGATCTGATCTGCTGGTTCCATCCTACGCAGGAGATTAGGTACGATTTCTTCCTCAGTGGGTAAGCTACAAAGCTTTATGGTTACTGGGTGGGATTTTCGTTTTTACATTTAGCTAATTTACTTCACCTTAAGTTAAACTCCTCCCATATTTCAATGCTAAAATGTGGATTTGTGGATATACCTATTTCTTCATAGATATTCATAGGTTCAAAGTAGCTTTTGTACCCCCTTCTCCGTAGAAGGTATCACAGACCATACAACTGGATGTGACTTTAGGAGATGATTTGGTTCAGTCAGTTGCCTGCAGGTGTATTGAAAAAGCACTTGTCTTTGAGGTGAAAGATCTTATTTTGTGTCCCCAGCCCTGCTGCGCAGAAATAGGTGTTACATTCATTGAGCAAATATGTCAGTAATGGTTCAGAGACACGACAAATGAGTATGGAGTGGGAACAGCATCTGGGCCCGAGCAGTGCACTTTGTGTTACTCTGCTAATTCCTTTATGTTTACATTATGTGTGGTTTGGCCAGGAAACTCAATTAAGTTATTTGCCATGACAGAATAATAAATCAGTCTTACTTTTTCTTACTCTGTGTTTTTTCTTAACCAGCCGGATGTGGGAACTCATCTGTGATGTATTTAAAATGGACCTTAAAATTATTATCCACCCAGTCTCTCACAAACGCTGCACTTGATGAAGGGCATTGAACCATCTTGTAGAGGCAAATATGCTCAAATATCTTTTCCTTGGTTACATTCTTTTGGAAGCAATGTTTTTCTTAATTTCCGAAGTTAGGAAAAGTTCTAGGTTCCTAAGATTTTACTGATGTTAGACCTGAAGTATCTTTCCTTTTCTTTCCTTTTTGTCTTCCTTTTTCTGTGTTACCATATTTAAGTATGTGTGTGTGTATCCTTTTCTCTAAGTTTGAAGAGTCCTCGTACTTTAGATTTGTAAATAAATTTTCCTTTTTATCATTAAGTTCAGTGCTTGCTTCCACTCCTAGAGTTAGGCATAGTCTCAGTATCCAAATTTTATATAACTCAATTTCTGCCACAAATGTCAAGACAGTTTGTAATTACAAACTAGTTAGTTGTTTAGGCATTTACGGGACATACTTTAACAGGGGTGTATGTGAGACTTTATAATAACTGATAGAAAAGTAGCCTGAAACTGCTATTGTTAAAATTTCCACTACATGAGATTCCATGTAGTTCTTTGTCCTAACAGGAACATTTGTGTGTGTTTGTGTGTGTATGTGTGTGTGAGGAACACAACATGAGATCTACCCTTTCAAATTTAAGTACAACATATGGTAGTATTAACTAATAGGCACAGTGTTGTACAGCCAATCTCCAGAACTTGCTCGTCTTCGTAACTGGAACTTCATATTCATTGAGCAGCAGCCTCCCATGTCCCTTTCCCCTCACCCCCTGGCAAACACTATTCTGGTCTCTGTTTTTATGAATTTGACTTTTTAGATACCCTATGTAAGTGAAGCCATGTGTATTTGTTCTTCTGTGGCTGGCTTATTTCATTTAACATTATGTCCCCCAGGTTTGTCCATGTTATTGCATATGGCAGAATTTGCTTCATTTTTAAAGACTGAATAATATCTTATTGTATGTATATACCACATTTTCCTTTCTTAGCTATTGTAAATGATTGTGTAATGAGCATGAGAGTGCCAATATCTTTTTGAGATGCTGGTATCAATTCTTCTGGATATATACCAAAAGTACAATTGCTGGATCATATGGTAGTTTTATTTTTACTTTTTTGAGGAACTTTCACACTGTTTCCATAGCAGCCATACCCTTTTACATTCCCAGCAACAGTGTACTAGAGTTTCAATATCTCTACATCTTCTCTAATACCTTTTTTTTAAAAAAAAAAAAAAACCCAGTCATCCTAACAGGAGTGAGGTGATATCTGTTGTGGTTTTGAGTTGCATTTCCATGATAATTATTGATGTTGAGCATCTTTTCATATACTTGGCTATTTGTATGTCTTTTTTGAAATGTCTATTCAAATCCTTTCTTTTTAAAATTTTGTTTTGGGGTGTTTGTACTATTTCTTATACTTTTTGAATATTAAAGGATAAAAATCTCACAATCTCAATAGATGCAGAATGCAGAAAAAGCGTTTGATAAAATTCAACATGTTTTCATGATAAAAACACCCAATAAACTAGGTATAGAAGGAATTTACTTCAAAATAATAAAGACAATATATGAAAAGCCCACAGCCAATATCATACTTAACAGTAGAAAAGCTTTTCTCTAAGATCAAGAATAAGACAAGGATGCCCCCTTTTGCCACTTCATTCAACCTAGTACTGGAAGTCTTAGCAAGAACAACTTGGCAAGAAAAAGAAATATAAGGCATCTAAATCAGAGAGGAAGAAGCACAATTATCTGTTTGCAGAAGATATGATCTTATATGTGGAAAACCCTAAGGACCACACAAAAATTGTTAAACTAATACATTCAGTAAACCTTTAGGATACAAAATCAACATACACAAATCAGTTGTTATATATGCTAATAACAATCTAATTAAGGAAATTAAGAAAATTTCATATATGATAGCAATACAAAATCAAATACTCAGGAAAATTAAGGAGGTGAAAGACTCTTACACTGAAAACTGAAACATTGAAAGAAGTTAGAGAATACATAAATAAATGGGTAGACAACCTGTGTTCATGAATTGGAAGATTTAATATTGTTAAAATTCCCATAGTTCCCAAAGTGATTTACAGATTCAGTGCAATTATAAAAATCCCAATAGCTTATTTATTTATTTATTTATTTTTAGAGACGGAGTCTTGCCCTGTTGCCCCAGGCTGGAGTGCAGTGGTGCCATCTCGCTTCACTGCAATCTCTACCTCCTGTGTTTAAACTATTCTCGTCCCTCAGTCTCCCGAGTAGCTAGAATTATAGGCTTGTGCCACCATACCTGGCCAATTTTTGTATTTTTAGTAGAGACAGGGTTTTGCCATGTTGGCCAGGCTAGTCTCGAAATCTTGGCCACAAGCGATCCACCCACCTTGGCCTTCCAAAGTGTTGGGATTACAGGCATGAACCACCATGCCCAGCCTCAGTGGCATTTTTTACAGAAATAGAAAAACAATCTAAAATTCATGCAGAACCACAAAATACCCAAATAGCCAAATCAATCTTGAGAAAAAAGAACAAAACTAAAGGCATTATATTTCCTGATTCCAAAATATATCACAAAGACACAGTAATTAAAACATTATGATGCTATCATAAAAACAGACACATGGAACAATGTAGCAGAACCGAGAGCCTAGAAATAAACTCAAATATGTATGGTCAGCTGATCTTCAACAGGGATGCCAAGAATACACAATAGGGAAAGGACAGATTCTTCAACAAATGGTGTTGGGAAGACTGGATATCCACATGCATAAGAATGAAACTGGAACCTGGAACCTTATACACAAAAACCAACTCAAAATAATTAAAAAATTTAAATATAAGATCTGAAACTCCTAGAAGGAAAACATAAGGAAAAAGTTTCATGACTTTAGTCTCGGCAGTGATTTCTCAAGTATCACACCAAAAGCACCAGCAACAAATGTAAAAAATGACAAGTGGGACTACAAACTAAGAAGCTTCTACACAGCAAAAGAAACAACAGAGTGAAAAGGCAACCTACAGAATGAGAGAAAATATTTGCAGATAATATGTCTGACAAGGGGTTCGTATCTAGCAGTGGAGATTTTAAATGTAGAGAGATTACTGTGCTTCAGTTGCTTAAAAAAATTATGTAAATACATGCATATTCCATCGATTAAAAGGCACATCACATTCATTGGACCACAAAGTGCCCTCGGACTCTTGGTGTTTTAATCGCCTGGAATGGAAAAGATACTGGTAGGTACCTGGTGTCCTCATCTCCTGCTAGTGCCCCTAGATGCCTTCGGTTGACTTTTGATGGACTGGCATGACCTATGAGTGTCTCAGACCATGCATGAGGCCCTTCAGGAGCCTGACTCTGAGCCTCCCAGGGTCATTCTATGTAAACCGTAACACTGTGTAATTATTTTGCCTAGATGCAATGCAAATGCAAGCCATGAAATGTGTAAGTCTGTTTTGGAAATATGCATTTTCTTCATTAGTTTGACAAACATGTTTTAAGTATCTGTTGTATTCCATGTCCTATGCTAGGTGTTGGTAATATGAAGAAGGTACAGTCAGTTTTTTGAGGGAGCTTCTACTCTAGGCAGTGGCTTGCAACCAGGAACTGTTTTCAGAGTCATTTGTGAAATGAAAACACCTTACCCACATGTTCAGTTCACACTCACTTTCCAGTGATTGTCTAAGTTGAACTGGGGTGAGGCTTGGGTGTCTGTGCTTATGCAACAAAATCACCTGATTTTTAAAGACATTCTCCACTAAGAACCACTAGCAGAAACAAATAATAAATTGTGATTATGAGAAATTAATACGTTGTAAACTCAGTGCAAAAAGAGCAGCAAGGAGTGACATAATTTTTATTTTTTAATTATTAACTATAATATACCTACAGAAAGTTCATAAAACACACACAGCAAGAATTATGACGTGAACATCTTTGTGACTGCTAGTCATGTCAAGAAATAGAATATTGCCAGCATCTGAGAAGCTCTCCCTGTGTCCGTTGCCAGTGACAAGTCTTCTCTCTCTCACGGCAACAGCAGCCTGACTCTTGCTTTTCTTCATGTTTTACCACCTGTGAAGGCATCCTTAATCGATATAGTTGACTTTTTCAAACTCTGTAGGAATTAAATCATAGTATGCATATGCTTTTGTCATCTTTTGCTCACCATTGTTTATAAAACTCATCCAAGTTGTTGCATATAGCTCTTATTTGTTCATTTTCATTAGTATGTAGTAGTCCATTATGTGACCTCACCACCATCTGTGTACCCATTCTCTTGTTGGACACGTGGGCCGACTGTCATCTTTGGCTGTTGAGCAATGCTTCTATGAACATGTGTGTGTATATAGAGTGTCTATGTGAACGAGTTTCTCCAGGCTGTTCCTAGAGTGAATTTCTGGATTGTAGAGTGTGTATGTTTTTAACTTAGCACTAGATAATGCCAGCCTAAGTTATTGAACCAATCACTTTTCCCTAAGTGATTTAACCAATTTAAAAGCTTTTCAGTGTATGAAGGTTCCTATCGCTTTACTAAACTCCTTGCCAGAGGTGCTTAGTCTTGAAGGGTCAGTGAAAAAGAGACAAGGGAAGAGGAGGAAGCTTATTTCCGGCATATAAGAAGGAATGAGAATAAAGAGGGTGTAAGTTTGGAAGGAAATTGCAAGCATGCTGATGTGACACTAATACAGAAACCTGCGGGGAAGTGGTGGGAAAAGGGGCTGGAAGTGTGTGATGTGCTGAAGAGTTTGGCCTTCGTTCTAAGGGCAGTAGAGAGACAAGAAAATCAAATACACATTTTTAAAAAACTTGTGACAGCTGTGTGGAGGATGAGGCCCAGATAGGGGGCACTTTACTACTCTAATCCAGAAAGAAATGAGAGAAGGCAGGGTAGAAGGAGTTGGTTTCCAGAGGGATTTAGACCAAAGTCAACAGTTCTTCCAATTCTATTGAATGTGAGGGAAGGGCAGTGAAGAAGAAGCTTGGTTTTTGCTTAGATGACTGAATAGTGGGGGGGCTTCAGGAAGAGGAGAGTGTGAGGTCAGGGTGGCAGTAATGGAGAGTGAAATTCATTTTAGATATGTAGCATGTGAGATATTCCTAGATTATCTAGAGAGAGATGTTCTGTTAGTGGGTTGAACCCAAGAAAGATCTAGGCCAGAAATGTCCTCAGTGTTTGATTGCTCAGAGTGTAGATGGTGGTTGAAGCCATGGATAAAGATGCAGCTGCCCAGAGAAAGTCTAAGGAGGATGAGGGATGCCTGGTTGGGTGTGGAAAGAGGATCCTGAAAAGCAGACTGCGAAGGAGCAACCTAAGAAATGTGAGGTAAAGGTAAGGGAAATCATAGATGGTAGGGTAAAAAGGATTTGCATGAAGAGGATTAGGGCTGGTGTCCAGTGCCCTCGGAAGACGCTGAAGACACTGAGTGAAATTAGACAGAAAATGTGCTCTTCATTTGACAGTTAGGTAAGAAGTGCTTGGGGATTGGGGCGAGCAGCATTTCAGCTAGTGGAGCCCAGGGAGCAGAAGTGTTGCTGCAGTGGCTTGAGAGCAAAGAGTGGGTGATGAAGTGGAAAAACAGATGAGGACTGACAGTGAAGGGAAGCCAAAAGCACATTAGGAAGAATAGAGTGGATGGGGTGGGGCTGGGCGGTTCATATGTTTAAGGTGGGACACACTTGTGTACAATCCTATAGAGAGGGCTGAAGGAGAGAGGAAGAGTGGCCTTAAAACCTCAGCAGGAGGGGAGGGAAGGACTCACGTCCCATTAGAGGGACTTAACTTTGAACAGGAGGATAGCACTCTGTCACTGAAAGGAAAAGGACGTGGGAAAAATGGGCACAGATGGAAATAAATGTGTAAGAATGAAGGTTTATACGGGAGCAAGATGGCCGAATAGGAACAGCTGCAGTCTCCAACTCCCAGCGCGAAGGACACAGAAGACCGGTGATTTCTGCATTTTGAACTGAGG
>NW_012112142.1:2923451-2933455 GCF_000951035.1 Colobus angolensis palliatus | reverse complement strand
ACTCTGTCACCCAGGCTGGAGTGCCGTGATGCTGCAACCTCTGCCTTCCAGGTTTAAGCGATTCTAGTGCTTCAGCCTCCAGGTAGCTGGGATACAGGCTTGCACCACCACGTGTGGCTAATTTTTGTATTGTTTAGTAGAGACGGGGTTTTACCATGTTGGGGAGGCTGGTCTGGAACTCCTGGCCTCAAATGATCTGCACACCTCAGCCTCCCAAAATGTTGGGGTTACAGGCATGAGCCACTGTGCCTGGCTGGAAGTACCTAGCTTTTAATGACCTCTTTCTTCTTGAATAAGAGGCAGTTCATTTGGTTGAGTAAGGATGAAAGTTAATGGCCTTCTAAACATACACCCAACCAAGTTGTATTACATAATTGTAAACACTGAGTCAACCTACTAAAATAAGTAATGCAAAGTGTCTTTGAATGGACATCAAAGGTAAAAAGCTATAGCTGTGTCTCTGGAAAGAGTCTTACAGGATACTGAAGGAACACTTTCTATTCCATTACCATGTCTGAAAACAGTTAAGTTTTATAACCACCTTACACTTTTATTTATCCTCTTTCTATACAGAAACCAAAATCCTCTTTGTATATAGTACTCATGATCAGGATTTGCAAAATGATTTCCTCTAAGTCTTTTATGGCCAAAGAGAGAGAAGGCAGAGAAAGGAGAATGAATATGGATATGTGTATCTAAATTCCCTTTAGCCAAAGACTACTGGGAACACACATGTAGTTGAACAAGGTGGGTTTATTACTTGTTGCAGTGAGGAAGAACACACCTTATAAGATACCATGTGGTGTCTTAGTAAGAGGGTATTAGAACCTATCATAGAATTTGGGCTCTGGCTGGGGAATATTAGGGAGGATCTAAGGACACGGGGGCTCGCTCTGTCTTGGATGCTGTCAGAAGGCAGGACAATCCTATGAATGGATATCTCTACAAATCTTATAGGAAGGGCAGACTAGATTGAGGAAAAAGCTATGGTGGTAAAGAAATGACGGTCACTCACTCAGTGCAAGAGGGGGATGTTTGGTGTTGTGGATTGCACCGTGACCTTGTTTTTGTGTCACTTTATCATAAAGTTTTAGAGTGACTTCGTATGATATAGTCTGTGAGCTTATGTCCAACAGAAGAACAAAATGGCTTGGTTCTGAGTGACAGATCAGCTTGGAATAATATTGAAGTGTAGCTATGAAAGTCAGCTCAGCTCTGGGACTGCTTTGTCTACTTATGAAAAAATACATATGCATGGTCCTAGTTGAACTCTAATTTATATTTTGTTAATTTTTTGATTTCAATAGCTTTTGGGGTACAAGTGGTTTATAGTTACATGGGTGAATTGCCTAGTGGTGAAGTCTGAGATTTTAGTACATCTGTCACTTTGTTTTGGTAAGTGCAGTTTTAACATACATTGGCAAGAGTTTAACAAATTCTCTCATTCTGTGGGGTTTTTTCTTTTCTTTTGGCAGAGTCTCATTGTTGTCACCCAGGCTGGAGTGCAGTGGCATGGTCTAGGCTCACTGCAGTCTTTGCCTCCTGGGTTCAAGTGATTTTCCTGCCTCAGCCTACCAAGTAGCTGGGATTACAGGCGCCTGCCACCATGCCTGGCTAATTTTTATATTTTTAGCAGAGATGGAGTTTCACCATGCTGGCCAGGCTGGTGCCGAACTCCTGACCTCAGGTGAGCCACCTCCCTCGGCTCCCCAAAGTGCTGGGATTAGAGGCATAAGCCACTGCCCCTGGCCTCTCACACTGTTATGTTTTATTGGTACATTAAGGTTTAATACTTTAGGATGCAGGATGTACTTTTTCAGCTATGTCCTTGTGAGAATGGAAGAAAGGGGAGACCTACAAGTTGGCAAAGGAGTCACAAATCTTAAACAAGAATCCGTACAGTAACAAGAATCTGTGTAGGGGAAGGCCGATCGCTTCTAATCAGTCTTGGAGGTGCATAGTATCTAACCAAGAATGATTATTGATTTCTTTTTAATAGAGACTGGGTCTCACTGTGTTGCCCAGGCTGGGCTTGAACTCCTGGCCACAAGGGATCCTCCCTCTTCGACCTCTCGAAGTGCTGGGGTTACAGGCATGGGCCATTGCACTCAACCTGATGGATTAACATCAAGAGTTGTAACTAACTGCCCAGGGAACCAACATCTTAAGTTCTTTTGTCAGCATATTCTCTCCTTGTAGGCAAATCTATATGAGACACAGTTACAATCTGCAGATTGATTTGGATGGGGACATTACAAGACAAGCTAGCTTGGGTATCTTGATGGCTGTTGTCGTCAAGGTATATGACATCTACACTTTAGGGATTTGTGTGGCCAGTACACAGAAACACAGGTCTGACCCTAAAACCATGTGCTGAACCTATGTGCTGTAATGTTGAATGCCAAGATTACTAACGTGGGTTTCATACCATATCAGCACCTAGCATGAGAACTTGTGCATAGTAGGCACTCGGTGCACATTGTGACGAGTTGTCTAAGCTTAAAGGACATAGAGCCATGGGTGCAGGGAAGAGGGTGAGGCTATTGAACTGTTATTTGTGTCTGCCATGGGTGTAGAGAGCCCTGTCTTGTAGGCATTTGCCAACCTTGTAGGCATTTGCCAGCCTGGCTCAAAACTTTAATACACGTTTATGGTGGAACTAGTCTGCAAGTTTGGTTTGTTTGCTTTATAGGGACAGGGTCTTGCTCTGTTGCCCAGGCTGGAGTGCAGTAGTGAGATTATATCTCTCTGTAGCCTTGAACTCCTGAGCTCAAGTGATCCTCCTGTCTCAGCCTCCTAAGTAGCTAGGACTACAGATGTGTGCCACCATGTCCTGCTAATTTTTGTATTTTTAGTAGAAACAGGATTTTGCTATGTTGCTCAGGCCTGTCCTGAACTCCTGGCCTCAAGCAGTCCTCTTGCCTTGGCTTTCCAAAGTGCTGAGATTACAGGCATGAGGTACCATGCCAAGCCTACAAATTTTTAATGGAAACATTATGAAGGGAAGAAGGGAGAATGGGAAGGAATTAAAATTTATCTGTAATTGCACAAGAGCAAATTAAGGAGCTTCCTTTACCTACTTCATTCTGACATTCGGAACCTGTATAACGAAACAAAATGCGGAGAAATTTAAGAAGCAGCTCTCCTTGTGGATATGTCAATTGTGTAGAGACAGGTTGACCAAGGAAATCTGCTATATGAAATTTGCTCTTTTGTTTCTTTTTTCATTGTTACTCTTATATGGGGATAGGCTTTCCCCCAGCAGACTTACTACTTATCCCTGCCCTTTTTTTAAAAAAATTACCTTCTTTTGCTAATATTCTTTTTTCTCTTCCATCTTATATTTTGAATCAGAATATAGACTTAAAGTTTTATGATAGGTAAAAATAGTAAGAGCTTTTTGATGTGAGAGTTGCTTTCTCTATGAGGTTAAAGCAAAATTCTATTTTGCCCGTTAATACATATGTGTGGTTATAGTTAATTTTGTTAAATTGATAACTGTTTTTGAAATTATATGACATTTTCCCAGGTGATCGTACTGTGAAAAACGATTTAGATAAGCCTGTAGAGATGAAAAATCTCTAAATGGTGGTGGTTGGGCTAGATTTCACTTTACTGGTGTAGAAACAGTGTTAAAGCCTGTGATTGGTTCCCCAGTTATCTTGGGCAGTGCTCTAGTTATACCCTTAGACAGAAGACAGTGCTCCAGTTTTTAAGCCATTCTTGGGGCCAGGCACAGTGGCTTATGCCTTATAATCCCAACACTTTGGGAGGCCAGGGTGGGTGACTTGCTTGAACACAGGAGTTCAAGACCAGCCTGGCCAACATAACAAAAACGTTGTCTCTACTAAAAATACAAAAATTTAGCCAGGCATAGTGGCATGCACTTGTAATCCCAGCTACTTGGAACACTGAGGTGGGAGAATCACTTGAGTCCAGGAGGTTGAGGCTGCAATGAGCCATGATTGCGCCACTGCAGTCCAGCCTGGGCAACAGAGACCCTGTCTCAACATAAATAAATAAATAAAATAAAAATAAAATCTTCTTGTATGCCTGATCTGTTACTGAATTATTCATGTACCTTCGGAGGCTCTAACATTCTCCATTAATCAGGATTTCAAGAACATTATGATAATGGTTTAATATGGATATTAATAGGTTTTTCTCAGGAATTCCCTTTCACTATTTTGGTTACTACTGTTTTAAGTATTTATAATATTTCAGGTTCATATTAATATTATTAACAATGAGTCTGTTATACTGAATATGTGAAAAAATAATGGATTCTTTTTAGAAAAACTTTACTATAGCCCTGTTATCTTGTATGTCAAAAAGTCAAGAATGTAAAAACACTGGGTGATTCTGACTTTCCTAAAAGAAAAATTGTGGTATCTCAACATAAAATTTTTGGAAATTTTGGAATGTAAAATATCAGTAAACATTGAATTAATAAGCCACTTGGAAAATAATACAGCTCTTATGTTGTACTTAATAAAAATTAAGCAGAAGGTTTCGTGACTAATGAACACATCATTTTAACTACTTCAGGTCCTCTTCTATTTAAGTAGTTACAGAAAAGCGTTGTATATTTAAAGAATAGTTATTTTAAGTTTACATTCTGTAAGAAGAAAAGTGGCTGAGGTATATTTCTTTGAGCTGCCAGAACTCTTCCTTAATGTTTATGGTGCTTCATTAATTTAGTAAGTGACCTTGTACCTGAGTATAATTGAGTCAGCTATGTGAAAATGTTGTGATTATTCTTTGATTAGAACTGAAATCTATAATTAGAAGAAATATATTTTTATTTCCTTATATCAATATGTTGTGATATAATTATTTCTATCAGAATGAGGTTTTCTAAAACCAAATTAATAAATAGGAGGTTTTGGGAATCAGAAAGTAGTTTAGAATTCAGCTGGTTCAGCCACTTCAGTTTATTGCTGATGGTATTGAGGACCAAAGTGTGGAGAAATGAATTATCCAAGGTAACACATTTGGTCAACATATTTGGTCCAGTGCTTCTCGCCCTGTAATCCTTGCTATTCTCTCAAAACCAATCTAGACTATTTAAAAGAGAGGGAGATGGGAGAATGCCAAAGGAAAAGGGTGAACATCCCCTTTTAGTGAACCTGCTAAGGTTAAGGGTTCACTTAATGGGTCTCCAGCATCTGTTCTTTAGACCAAATCCTTCTATGGTAGAGATAATCATGCTAATAAAATCAAATTTTGCTTTTTAGGTGAGAGTTACGTGTGTGCATCCAATGAACCATTTCGTAAAGTCGATTACACCAAAAATATTAATCCGAACTGGTCTGTGAACATCAAGGGTGGGACATCCCGAGCCCTGGCTGCTGCCTCCTCTGTGAAAAGTGAAGTAAAAGAGAGTAAAGATTTCATCAAACCCAAGTTAGTGACTGTGATTCGAAGTGGAGTGAAGCCTAGAAAAGCCGTGAGGATCCTTCTGAATAAAAAGACTGCTCATTCCTTTGAACAAGTCTTAACAGATATCACCGAAGCCATTAAACTAGACTCAGGAGTCGTCAAGAGGCTCTGCACCCTGGATGGAAAGCAGGTAAGATGCTTCTAGCTGCCAGCTCTCCATCTGACTTTTAAACTCCCTGTGCCATGGTGGCTACATAGTTAACAATAGAAATTTAGTAGCCTGCTAGAAATCCTTCTAGGAGTCCTACTTGAGAAGTGTGTGTGTGTGTGTGTGTGTGTGTGTGTGTGTGTATGTGTAATGTAAAATTAATCTTTTTTTGTGAAAAATGTAAGTGACTCACAAGTGAGTATAGAAAAGTCTATCATATATTTCTTTTGGTTATTGGAAGGAAAATGTAAATTTCTGAGGGAAAAGTTTAAGTTGAGGAGACATCCTGTGTTAAATGGCATGTCGTCTATTTATGAATAAGAACTGCTGTTGATTCCTAACGTCGTTATGGACTTGGGTATCACAGGAGTCCAAATTAAAAGTATTTAACATTCTTAGAAAAGCCTTTTCTTCCCCACTTATATATAATAGGGAAAATGTATTTCAAAAGACAGTACTTTTATAGGAATATCCGTAAAAGTTTCATAGGAAGCAATGGAGGTAATTAGTCAGCATTTTTGAAAAATGAAAGATTGCACAGGAAAACGCGATTTAAATTATGGTAACAATGTATCAGGGAATCTAAGGGACAAAAAAAGTTGGCATATTGCAAGAACACATGAATAGAGTTATGTGTTGAATTTTGCTACAATCAGATTATCATTGCCAAAAAGAAGCCTGGCTTCTGAAGTGTATTTTCCCCCAAATTCCATAAAGTTAAATTGTTTATATTTACATTGTAGTAAAATTATAGTTTCCAAAATTAAATTTGCTTCTTTGTTCCGTTTTGCCTCTTCCCTGTAACATACTTAATTTATTTTGAAGTGTTTGGCTCTTGAAGTGCTGAGAATGAATAATATAAAACACTAAGCAGTGTCTTTGGGAAAAACACAATCAAATTAGTCTCAAATTTTCTAAGACCATATCTAGTTAGTACAGTGCTTACTGAAACATTAACAATTAAAAAAAAATATGTCCTAAGGATTCCAGTAGATTATGGTAAAATTAGAATGACATTTCTGATTAATTAATGAGATACATGGTGCCTCACAGCCACCTGCCCCCAAATGTGTGTGAATGATGATAGACACTTTGTACAATTTAGTGAATAGCACAGTACAACACAGGACACCTTAAGATTTACTCTGCAAGTAAGTAAAAATAAATTAGGCCAAGGAAAAAGGTATTTGACAAATCAAATAGTTGATTATTGCTGGGCATAGGGAAGACACATATAGAGACAAATATTTGAGATACCTAACCAAAGAAAAAAATCTAAACTCACCAGTTTAGGGGGAAAAGGCATATAAGCAGTAAATACAGGTGTGATTTGAAAAATTAGAGCTCAAATTTGGAAATCTCCAAATGAATGACATTCAGGGAAAATATAGGTGAAATAAAAGAAGTTGTAGTCAGGTGTGGTGGTGCACTCCTGCAGTTCCAGCTACTTGGGAGGTTGAAGTGGGAGGATCCTTTGAACCCAGGAGTTTGGGGCTGCAGTGAGCTATGATTGTGTGACTGCACTCCAGCCTGAGTGCTGGTGACAAAAAAAGACCACATCTCCTTTGAAAAAAAAAAAAAAAAAAGGAAATCGAGCATCTAAGTAAACTAATTGAAATAATAACCATTGAAATTTAAAGTTATTCACAAAATTATCCTTAAAAAGGCCCCAGACTATACATGTAAAAATGTTAACCAAAGCACATGCAACTAAAAATCAACATTTCAAAACAATGCAGTGTGATGAATAGGACTTATGCTGGTAATTAACCGATGGCTTACTATTGAGAAACTTCTTTATTCATGAGAGCTATAGGATAAAGCATAATTGCACATATTCATAATCCTAAACAGATATTGCGAAGGCATTTGATAAAATACTCCATATTCAGTTAAAGATTTAGTAATAAAAACAGGTGATTTTTAAAATTACACTGAAAAAAACGGATTTCTATCTGAAACAACAAGCCAATGTATTACAAAGTAAATAAACACTGGAAGTATTTCTGTGACAGGTCCAAGATGAGGATGCCTGATGGCGCCAGTATTCAACATTCTTCTATACATTCTTTGATTTTTATTTATAGTTTACTAGAATTTCAGTAAGAATCTAAATGAGATTTTTTTAGGAGGGGTAGATGGGGAACCTAACAAAGTGATTTTTAAAGTTAATCTGGAAGAATAGGAAAATTTTGGAAATAATGATTAATGGGCTCTGATGCTACTGGATACTAAATCATCATTCTCATATCACAACAAAAATGAATTCCAGGTGTGTTAGAAATATAGATGTCAAAATGAAACAAAAGAACTAAAAGTATGTCAATAGTTATGTTGAAATGGGAACAGATTTTCTAAGCATAAGGTAATGGGAAAATCACAAAGGGTAAGATTGAATGGACAACATAAAAATGAAAAATTTCTGGATGCCAAGCAAGGGTTTATACGCTTTAATATTGAGTGTAGTAATTTAATATGGAAAAGGCAAATGCTACAGTGAAAAAGATGAATAGAAGTCTAAACAATTTGAAAAGACAGAATTAGTGAACATTAAAAAATGTTCAGTTTCACAAAAAGGTGAATTAAAGAAGTGAGATATTTTAATATTTAAAACTGACAAAGAAAATGTTCACTGTTTTTGAATATGCAGTGAATTGGTATTCTCAAGTGGTGATGGAAGTATAAAATTCATAAACTTTATGAAAATCAATTTGTTAATGTGTATAACTATACAGATGTTCTTACTATTTGAACTAGTAAATTAGCTTTTGGAATTTATCCTAAATGACCTGACATGCAAACATAATTACACAAAAAATTTCATCCCAGAATAAAAGCAAAAAGTTGAAAGCAGTTTAAAAATCCCTAAAGTAGAAAATAGTTAAGTTATATTACCATGGAATTCATATGTACTGGCCATTTAAAATTATGATTGGAGTAATATTTAAAGACATGAGAAAATGTTAAATGGAAAAAGCAAGAAACAAATTCCATGTAATGTTTTCAATTCTTTGTACCGTTAAAGAAAAGTAGCTGCAGAAGTATTTTTTAAAGCTAATTCAGAAGGAAACAAGATTATACTTGCCATCAGAAATTGAATATTTGCTGTTCTGATATCCATTACTACTTCCTAATGTCTGCTCAAAAACAAAAACTCAAGCACTGAGAAAGAAAAGACTGATCTCAGTCAAATTTTAGAAATTCAAACACATGAGTTAATTATTTTTTCGTGTGCCAAAAAAAGATCTTTTAAGACTTTCGAGTAAAATATTTCCTTGGAAAAATTAGATTTAAGTTTTGATAAACACAACATTGGATATTGCATTTTCAGTGAACTGGGTATCCTTGAAAGCTATCATTTCCTTGATGCTGAGTCCATGTTGTACTATATAGGTGAACTTGCTAATCTTCAAAACTTCAAGTCTGTTTTTGGTTGATATAACTATAAAGATAACATGAAATCTGCAAACATTTAAATGAGCAGTGCTCATTTTGATCTTTTTATAATAAAAAAATTTCCATGGGTATGCACGCTTGATCTTGGCCAAAAGGCCAAGAAGCAATTCTACAGGTATGTAAGACTATCAGCGTTCTGAGAATTCTCAAGGAAAGGACAGCTTTCCTTAGATGAAGAGAAAGGAATGAGAAAGGAACTAAGATCTGTTGATAAGTTGTGCATGCACAAAATTGTAAACTGTCTGCCTAAATTTTGTTTTTTGCTGGTTACTTCCTACCCAGATTGGTTGTTTTCATTTAGTATTTTCCTGATCGTCAACACAAGGATAGAAATTAAATAACTTTTAGGCAATTCACCGTGAACAGTCACTGACTCCGTTGTGAACCTGTGTGAGAGTTTTAAGGGGCTGGTTATCCTTTGAGTTGGAAAGCATTCCCGATTGAAGACCTGATGATGCGTCATGTGCCAGTAGCATTTATGTGGCTAAAGCAGTGTCCCTTGAATCTTTTCTTCCCTCAAAATGGATGAACACATCTTAATGCTAGCAATGACTCCATTTACAAGGTCTGACTTGATTATTAAAACTGATTAAATTTTATGTCTGTTTATAAAATCAAATAAAATCATATTTAGGATTTTGTCCATATTCTTGGGTTTTCTTTAGTGTAGGGCAGTGATTCTCAACCAGGGACAGTTTTGTCCCTAGGGCAGGTATGGCACTGTCTGAAGTCATTTTTTGATTGTTGAAGCTGGGGTTGGGGATTCCACTGGCATGTGGTGGGTAGAAGCCGGGGATGGTGCCCATCGTCCTACGATGCGCAGGACGGCCATGACATCATCCTTTCTCGTCCACGTTATTAACAGTGCTGAGATTCAGAAATCCTGGTGTAGAGTAAGTGAGCTGATTCAAAAGAAAGTGCTGCTTGTTTGAATAAGTATTAACTTTGTTATTAGGCC